>NW_025213814.1:14427-15408 GCF_004010195.1 Chiloscyllium plagiosum | reverse complement strand
TAACATCTTGTCAGGAAATGTCACTTCTCCAGGAGAACTGATGGATGATCAATGAGACAGAACAGGGGTCAGAAATCTCCTCTTCAATCTCTTTAATGTGACTGAGTGTTACTCAGTCACATTGAAATCATTGAAAGTTTATTTAAGATAAATTTGTTGGATGAGATTAATGAAGCTTTGAAAGAATGAGTTAATGTTGTGAGATGGATGTAACTGTATTGTATTCCATCGAACCATATCGATGACAAGGGCGAAGTGTGCTGATATTTCACTGTGTCGTTTTCATCGCGCTCGATGGAAGGTTTCTCTTTCTGAGGACGAAGGGTTTCCTTGGGTTATTATCCCAAACCTGCCTCATTAGCGACTGACTCCATTCCTACAATGTTCCTGTTGTCCAATGCTCACCCAATCCGAGCACTTGCTTCAGCGGGAAGAGATCACCGCTGCCGAGATATCCCTGTGTACCTTGTCAGCCTTAGTGCTGGCACATCCTCAAGGGGGTGTTTCTCAGCTGGACACATACTGCCTGTCCCACAGCTGCCTGTCCCAGAGCTGCCTGTCCCACAGCTGCCTGTCCCAGAGCTGCTTGTCCCACAGCTGCCTGTCCCACAGCTGCCTGTCCCACAGCTGACTGTCCCAGAGCTGCCTGTCCCACAGCTGCCTGTCCCACAGCTGCCTGTCTCACAGCTGCCTGTCCCACAGCTGCCAGTCGCACAGCTACCTGTCTCACAGCTGCCTGTACCACAGTTGCCTGTCACAGAGTTTCCTGTCCCACAGTTGCCTGTCTCACAGCTGCCGGTCCCACAGTTGCCTGTCTCAGAGTTTCCAGTCCCACAGCTGACTGTTCCAGAGCTGCCTGTTCCAGAGCTGCCAACACCACAGCTGCCTGTCCCACAGCTGCCTGTCCCAGAGTTGCCAGTCACAGAGTTTCCTGTCCCACAGTTGCCTGTCTCACAGCTGCCTGTCCCACAGTTGCCTGTC
>NW_025213814.1:6333-9691 GCF_004010195.1 Chiloscyllium plagiosum | reverse complement strand
GTTGCCTGTCCCACAGCTGCCTGTTCCAGAGCCGCCTGTTCCAGAGCTGCCTACACCATAGCTGCCTGTCCCACAGCTGCCTGTCACACAGTTGCCTGTCCCACAGCTGCCTGTTCCAGAGCCGCCTGTTCCAGAGCTGCCTACACCATAGCTGCCTGTCCCATAGCTGCCTGTCCCACAGCTGCCTGTCACACAGTTGCCTGTCACAGAGTTTCCTGTCCCACAGTTGCCTGTCTCACAGCTGCCTGTCCCACAGTTGCCTGTCCCAGAGTTTCCTGTCCCACAGCTGCCTGTCCCAGAGCTGCCTGTCCCACTGTTGCCTGTCCCACAGCTGCCTGTCCCAGAGTTTCCTGTCCCAGAGTTTCCTGTCCCACAGCTGCCTGTCCCACAGCTGCCTGTCCCAGAGTTTCCTGTCGCACAGTTGCCTGTCTCAGAACTGCCTGTCCCAGAGCTGCCTATCCTACAGCTGCCTGTCCCAGAGCTGCCTCCCCCACAGCTGCCTATCCCACTGTTGCCTGTCCCACAGCTGCCTGTTCCAGAACTGCTTAACCCACAGCTGCCTGCCCCAGAGCTGCCTGTCCCACAGCTGCCTGTCCCAGAGTTTCCTGTCCCAGAACTGCCTGTTCTAGAGATGCCTGTTCCAGAGATGCCTGTCTCAGAGCTGCCTGTCCCACAGCTGCCTGTTCCAGAACTGCCTAAACCACAGCTGCCTGCCCAGAGCTGCCTGTCCCAAAGCTGCCTGTCCCAGAGTTTCCTGTCCCAGAGCTGCCTGTTCCAGAGATGCCTGTCCCAGAGTTTCCTGTCCCAGAGCTGCCTGTCCCACAGTTGCCTGTCCCAGAGCTGCTTGTCGCAGGGCTGCCTGTCCCACAGCTGCCTGTCCCACAGCTGCCTGTCCCAGAGCTGCCTGTCCCACAGCTGCCTTTCCCAGAGCTGCCTGTCTCAGAGCTGCCTGCTCCTTAGCTGCCTGTCCCAGGGCTGCCTGTCCCACAGCTGCCTGTCCCAGAGCTGCTTGTCGCACGGCTGCCTGTCCCACAGCTGCCTGTCCCAGAGATGCCTGTCCCACAGCTGCCTGTCCCAGAGCTGCCTGTCCCAGAGCTGCCTGTCCCACAGCTGCCTGTCCCAGAGCTGCTTGTCCCAGGGCTGCCTGTCCCACAGCTGCCTGTCCCACAGCTGCCTGTCCCAGAGCTGCCTGTCCCACAGCTGCCTTCTCCTTAGCTGCCTAACCCACAGCTGCCTGCCCAGAGCTGCCTGTCCCACAGCTGCCTGTCCCAGAGTTTCCTGTCCCAGAGCTGCTTGTCCCACTGCTGCCTGTCCCAGAGCTGCTTGTCGCAGGGCTGCCTGTCCCACAGCTGCCTGTCCCACAGCTGCCTTTCCCAGAGCTGCCTGTCTCAGAGCTGCCTGCTCCTTAGCTGCCCGTCCCAGAGCTGCCTGTCCCAGAGCTGCCTGTCCCACAGCTGCCTGTCCCAGAGCTGCTTGTTGCAGGGCTGCCTGTCCCACAGCTGCCTGTCCCAGAGCTGCCTGTCTCAGAGCTGCCTGTTCCTTAGCTGCCTGTCCCACAGCTGCATGTCCCTGAGCTGCCTATCTCAGAGCTGCCTGTCCCACAGCTGCCTGTCCCAGAGTTGCCTGTCCCTGAGCTGCCTGTCCCACAGCTGCCTGTCCCAGAGCTGCTTGTGGAAGGGCTGCCTGTCCCACAGCTGCCTGTCCCAGAGCTGCCTGTCTCAGAGCTGCCTGTTCCTTAGCTGCCTGTCCCAGAGCTGCCAGTCCCACAGCTGCCTGTCCCAGAGCTGCCAGTCCCACAGCTGCCTGTCCCAGACCTGCCTGTCTCTTAGCTGCCTGTCCCAGAGCTGCATGTCCCAGAGCTGCCTATTGCAGGGCTGCCTGTCGCATAGCTGCCTGTCCCAGAGCTGCCTATCCAGAGCTGCCTGTTCCTTAGCTGCCTGTCCCAGAGCTGCCTGTTGTAGGGCTGCCTGTCCCTCAGGTGTCTGTCCCAGAGCTACCTGTCCCACCTCATGACCTTTCCCTTGGTAAAGTTGGGGCCATGGGTGCCATGTTTTGCCTGAATGTCCTGGTGGATGAGTCGGGTCTAGGACCCTAGACCATGCCAGTCTAGCCTGAAGGTGCCACCCAGGTCAGTGCAGTCCCATCTGTTTGCAAGAACACCCAACTGTTTAGGAAGTCAGTCAATGGCCTTTTCCACTGTCCCTGGGTTAGCATCACCACCTTCTCTCTGCTGCTTCTCTCTCTCTCTCTCTGTGAAAACTGGAACTGAACATTAAGGCTCGTGCTCTCCCACTATCGCTATTGTCTGCAGCACCTTCTCGGGACTTTTCTTACCCATGCCAACTTCCTGCACTGTATGACCAGGGCACTGCCTAATCACCTACTCACTGGAAACATCTCTCTAAATGTTCCCGATCTCCACCAGCCCTAACCACTGAGTCGGTCACATTTTCCCACAGTCGACCTTTGGCTGGGTCCCATCCCAGGAGAAAACAGCCTGTTCCTGAGCAGTGACGGTCGAGACAGGGGACGGGTTGGTGATGAAAGGGCTTTCCCATCACCTGTGATGGAGGAGGGCAGACCCTGACCACTCCAGGCAGCTCCCTGACTCTGCCCATGCCCCTGGGCTGATACCAGAGGCTACCGCTGTCTCTCTCAGTTGGTGACCTCGGTGGAAGACTGTAGTCCTTGTGGTGACTGGGCACTACCCTCCCTGCCATTGGCACGAGCCATTCGGTTGAAGCACAAGCAGGCTTTCTGATAACTCAGCTGCTGGCACAGGGTGCAGCAGTGACGTTAATGTGGTACAGTGCAGCAACAGGCTCAACCCTTTGCCTAGTCACTGCTAATAAACACGATAAGCTGCCTGGCGCTGTGGGCATACTGAAAGACGAGCGGGGAACGCAAGTTAGGGCAACCATGAGGAACACAGACACGGGCACACAGACAATGGCACACAGACACAGGAACACAGACAATGGCACACAGTCACGGGAGCACAAACAGAGGTGCACAGACACGGGAACACAGACAACAGCACACAGACACAGGAACACAGGCACATGCACAAAGACAATGGCACACAGACACGGGAGCACAGACAGAGGTGCACAGACACGGGAACGCAGACAACAGGACACAGACACGGGCGCACAGACATGGGAACACAGATACAGGCACACAGACACAGGAACACAGACACGGGAACACAGACATGGGCACACAGACACAGGAACACAGATACCGGCACACAGACACAGGAACACAGACACGGGAACACAGACATGGGCACACAGACACGGGAACACAGATACCGGCACACAGACACAGGAACACAGACACGGGAACACAGACATGG
>NW_025213814.1:1947-4133 GCF_004010195.1 Chiloscyllium plagiosum | reverse complement strand
TCGGTTCATTCTGCGTTCCCACATGCCTGTCGCTATGTCCTGATATTGTACATTCTTCCTGACATTTCCTCTGCTACCATACTGACTGCAGTTTGCAAGCGTGGTCTGTGGAGTGCTGTAACAGTTTAGTAGTTCGTATTCTGCGTTGTGATTGCAGTGACCTAGAATCCACATCATGGCGGTCAGTTCTCTCAAAGTTTTACTTTTGGTGAAACACGGTCAGAAATTAATCGTTTTTACAAGATAATATTCTCCGAGGTGATGATCTGTTTTCCATCGAATTTTGTTCTCTGATATTTCTGCGTTTAATGCATCAGGATTTAAACCCAAAAGCTCTCGAACATGAACCTCCCTCGCACTCTCCCTAACACTCTTTTCCGTCCCTCGTCCCATTTGACTGAGGCATTGCACAATCGAACATACACTTGCACGTTGATACCATCCAGTCTGTGCCGTTGCACTCACTGTTAGTGGATGACCATGCCCCAATCTCTTCATTGGCACCTTCAAATCATTCGATCCGTTTGGATATCGTGGCTGTGAGATCGATTCTCTTTTAGCAGCTTTTACTGACATGAACCAGAGATTATTGGAGCGTGCGGCTCAATAAAAGGGCAATAGGGAATAATTTGGGAAAAGGGACTCTCTTGGAAAAGAGCCCCCATGAGGACTTTCTGCGATAGCCTCGTGATATTATCGCTGGATTGTTGACACAGCAAAGCCAGGTAATGTTCTGTGGAGACGGGTTGGATTCCCACCACACCACGACGATGGTAGTATGTGAATGCAATAAATGCCTAGAATTAAGAATACGTTGTCTGAAAAACACAGACACGGGAACACAGACACGGGCACACAGACACAGGAACACAGACACAGGAACACAGACACGGGCACACAGACACAGGAACACAGACACAGGAACACAGACACGGGAACACAGACACAGGAACACAGATACAGTAACACAGACACGGGAACATAGACATGGGCACACAGACATGGGCACACAGACACAGGAACACAGACACGGGAACACAGACACAGGAACACAGACATGGGCACACAGACACGGTAACACAGACACAGGAACACAGATACCGGCACACAGACACGGGAACACAGACACGGGAACACAGACACGGGAACACAGACACGGGAACACAGATACCGGCACACAGATACCGGCACACAGACACTGGCACACTGACATGGACACACAGATACTGACACACAGTCATGGTAACACAGACACTGGCACACAGACACCGGCACGCAAACACTGGCACACAGACATGGGCATGCAGACACTGACACACAGACATGGGAACACAGACACTGGCACACAGACATGGAGACACAGACACTGGCACACAGAAATGGGCACACAGACACTGGGACAGAGACACTGGCACACAGACAGGAACACAGGAAGGGGAACACAGACACAGCCACACAGACTGGCACACAGACATAGGCACACAGACACTGGCATACAGACACAGTCATACAGACATGGGAGCAGAGACGCAGGCACACAGATGTGGGCACACATACACGGTCACACAGATGCGGGCACACTGGAGGTGTATGCTGTCACTGCTCTTGGAGGGTATCCACAGATGCTGGTGCCAGGAAGCCAAGGGTTTTGGAGGAACAAGCAGTGGGTCAGAGATGTCGGATTTCACACTCGGATTCCATTTTGGGAATTAGAATCATAGAGTCATCGAGATGTACAGTATGGAAACAGATCCTTCAGCCCAACCCATCCATGCTGCCCAGATATCCCAACCCAATCTAGTCCCACCTGCCAACACCAGGCCCATATCCCTGCAAACTCTTCCTATTCATATACCCATTCAGATGCCTTTTAAATTTTGCAATTGTACCAGCCTCCATCACTTCCTATGGCAGCTTAATCCATACACATACATCCTCTGCATGAAAAGGTTGCCCCTTAGGTCTCTTTTATATCTTTCCCCTCTCACCCTAAACCTATGCCCTCTAGTTCTGGACTCCCAATCCCAGGGAAAAGACTTTGGCTATTTATCCTATCCATGCCCCTCATAATTTTGTAAACCTCTCTAAGGTCACCCCTCAGCCTCCGACGCTCCAGGGAAAACAGCCCCAGCCTGTTCAGCCTCTCCCTATAGCTCAAACCCTGGCAACATCCTTGTAAATCTTTT
>NW_025213814.1:0-1891 GCF_004010195.1 Chiloscyllium plagiosum | reverse complement strand
TGCTTTCCCAAAATGCAGCACCTCGCATTTTTCTGAATTAAACTCCATCTGCCACTTCTCAGCCCATTGGCCCATCTGGTCCAGATCCTGTTGTAATCCAAGGTAATCTTCTTTGCTGTCCACTACACCTCCAATTTTGGTGTCATCTGCAAACTTACTAACTGTACCTCTTATGCTCACATCCAAATCATTTATGTAAATGCCAAAAAGTAGAGGGCCCAGCACGGATCCTTGTGGCACTCCACTGGTCACAGGCCTCCAGTCTGAAAAATAACCCTCCACCACCACCCTCTGTCTTCTACTTTGAGCCAGTTCTGTATCCAAATGGCGAGTTCTTCCTTTATTCCGTGAGATCTAACCTTGCTAAATGGGGTGGCATGGTGGCTCAGTGGTTAGCACTGCTGTCTCACAGCACCAGGGTCCCACGTTCGATTCCAGCCTTGGGTGACTGTCTGTGTGGAGTTTGCACGTTCTCCCCGTGTCTGTGTGGGTTTCCTCCGGGTGCTCCAGTTTCCTCCCACAGTCCAAAGATGTGCAGGTAAGGTGGAGTGGCCATGCTAAATTGCCCATAGTGTTAGGTGCATTAGTCAGAGGGAAATGGGTCTGGGTGGGTCTTCGGAGGGTCGGTGTGGACTTGTTGGACCGAAGGGCCTGTTTCCACACTGTAGGGAATCCAATCTAATCAGTCTCCCATGGGGAACCTTGCCAAGCGCCTTACTGAAGTCCATATAGATCACATCTACCACTCTGCCCTCATCAATGCTCTTTGTTAATTCTTCAATAAACTCATTCAAGTTTGTGAGACATGATTTCCCATGCATAACGCCATGTTGACTATCCCTAATCAGTCCTTGCTTTTCCAAATACATGTACATCCTGTCCCTCAAGATTCCTGGCTCACAGTTTCTATTTTCCTTTCCTTTATTTTCTTATTTTATCTTTTCACCTCACAGCAGTCGTGTTTATTTTCCTCCAGCACCCATCTTGTGTGTGCAGGTGTCAGACATAGTGACTGAACTACGAGGACATTAAACATTCTTCCTGTTCCTCCAGCAGGAAGAAAGGAACCACCCGAGTGGCCAGTGACAAGCAGAGCCCCTCTCATCAAAGGCCAGTGCTGCAGGATCAAACCGTGAAGGGGGACGGCAGGGAGGGACATAGTTAAAAATCACACAACACCAGGTTATAGTCCAACAGGTTTAATTGGAAGCACACTAGCTTGCGGAGCGACGCTCCTTCATCAGGTGATAGTAGGGAGGGACATAGTTTCTATTCGGCAGATGGTAGGACAGGAACTCAGATATGAATGATGTGAGAGCCAATGTTAATGAAGTTGATGACAAGCAGTAATCCCCATTTCGAGGCACCTTGCTGTTCCTTATTGAGAACCACATGTCTGGAACTCCAGGAGAAAAACACAACAAATTCCTCCCAACATTGAGAGAAGTCTCAGTGGCCTTTTCCCATCATTGTCCCAGACTTCTCTCCATTATCTAAGGCCTTCAGGGCCTTACAAGGTCTGCCCCATGTGTCTGTTGTCCATAACTGACATCACTTCCATTTATTGCTCAGTTTAGATCTTCAAGCTACTGTTCCTGAATGTTCTCAAATTGAAGAAACACGTGTTTTGTTTATTCACTCCTGGGATGTGGGGGTCGCTGGCTGGGCCCAGCATTTATTACCCTGTCCCTAGTTGCTCCTTGATAAGGTGGGGAGAGCTGCCTTCTTGAAATCACTATAGTCCAAGTGTTGTCGGTTGATGTACAATGCCCTTAGGGAGAGAGTTCCAGGATTTTCACTCAGTGTCAGTGAAGGGATGATGGTATATTTCTGTCAGGATGGTGCATGGTTCAGAGGAGAACTTGCGGGGGGTGGCGTTCCCATGTATCTG
>NW_025213813.1:25985-36100 GCF_004010195.1 Chiloscyllium plagiosum | reverse complement strand
AACAATAAAATGCATTATAACGCAATGATAAACGCTACAAATTATCTTATGCTTTAACTTAACTTTGAATCGTCACAAACCACCCCACTAGAAGTTGACCGGGCTCGACTTGGTGATGTCTTCTTGTTCTGATGATCTTGGAGGTGTCTTCTCTTTCCGTGGTTATTCTCGAGTTACTGAACTGTGTGGGGTTTTGTGGTGATTCTTATCCTTTCAAGTCTTCACATCCTTTTGGGAAGGTAAGGAGGATCTGTCAATGGAATGATCAGGTTCATTTACCCTGATCAATCAGACTCAACCATGTGTTGGCTCAAGGGCAACATTCCATTGTCCCATTCAGGTCCACCTTCAGGTGAGTATTACAGGGTCTGTAGCTGTCAGGTTTGTTTGCAAACCATCTGTGGGTAGCTGCAGCCTGTCTGGATTCTGCAGCATGTGGATTAGCACAGAGACTTTAGTCAAGGCTGGGATCCACTTCCCAGTATGCATTAATCATTGTTCATTTTTCTAACTCCATGGTTAATTTATTATTGCACATCGTAAGATTATTCTTTCAGGTGGCCCACCCGGTCAGAAAGGCAAATACAGTGATGGCATTTATTTTGAGAGGACTTGAATATTAAAGCAGGGATGGATTTCTGAGGCACGATAAGTCTCTGGTCAGACCACATTGGAGTATTTTGTACCGTTCTGTGCCCCATAACTAAGGAAGGATGTACCGCCCCTCGACCATGTTCAGACGAGATTTTCAAGAATGATCGCAGGAATGAAAAGCTTTACATATGAGATCTCTGGGCCTATACTTGTTGGAGTTTATAAGGATGAAGGGGGATCTAATTGAAGCATACAGAATACTGGTTGCCTGGTCAGAGTAGATGTTGGGAAGATGTTTCCACTGTTAGGAGAGAAAGGACCCAAGGACATAGCCTGAGAGTCAAGGGAAGATCTTTTAGAACGGAGATAAGGAGAAATGCCTTCAGTCTGAGCGTGGCGAATCTATGCTAGAATGGCAGTTTCCTTCTCTAAAGGACATTAGTGAACCAGGTGATTTTTCTTGGCAATCGATTCATAAGCACCATCAGTCTCTTAATTCCAGATTTCAAGTCACGCTCCGCCATTGCTGTGGCAGGATTTGAACCCAGATCACCAGAACTTTATCTGGGTTTATTACATAAGAATTCACTGATAGCACCACGAGGCCACTGACTTGCTCGATCTTCCACAGTGTGACTAACTTGTGCAGCATGATATGCACTGGGATTTGCCTTCATGCCATCTTTGACTTCCTTATCAAGATAGGAATGATTTTTCTCCGTTATGCAATTCCTCTTCGGTATTTAGCATCTCCCTAATTATTTGCCAAATTTCTTCAACTGTCCTGCCTTTGACTGTTCTTTTCTCCCCCCAGTCCACCCAGGCCAAATCCTTCATTAGGCTAGTATAATTATTATTGGCTAACACTAAAACTCTCATGTATGACTCAGTCTTCACTCTTTCAATCTGAATGTGAAACTCCAGCATATTTGTGGTTACTCCTTCCAAGGCCAAGCTCATCCACCAATCCTTACTTGTTACATAATATCAAATCTAAATTAGCCCATTCTCTGGTGAGTTTGATAACATTATGCTCGCAGAAATAGTCTCTCATACACTTAATGTATCTTTATTCAAAGATATTGTCGAGGTGATTAATTGAGTCAATTTGCATGTCCAAACCACCCATAGTAACTGTTTTGCCCTTGTTACAAGCCCTCACTCTTTTCAACCTCAGAAGTACTTAGGGGGGACAATAGCTGAAAATTACTCTTCCCAAGTGTTTTCTTCCCATGTTTTTTTATTTGCACTGAGACGGATTTCAAATATGTTTGGGCTCAAAACACTTTGAAATGGTTTTGAGTACCCACTCACACGAACAAGTGTTTATTTTCTTTTCACTAACCACATTTCACAGTAAATATCGAGAATTAAGAGGGCTAAAAGTGGTCATGAGATATCTTTGGCAAACAGGATTGAGGAAAATACCAAAAACGTTGTTTTCATATATATGGAGCAAGAGGGTAACTAGAGAACTGTTTGGCACACACAAGAAAGTTATGCATGGAGTCAGAGAAAATGGGTGAGAGTCTTAACGAGTACTTAGCATCTGTATTCAGTAAGGAGAGGGACATGATGGCTGTTGAGTTTAAGGATAGATCTTTGAGTACTCTGGGTCAAGTCGACATAAAGAGGGAGAAAGTTTTGGATATTCTAAAAGGTATTAATGTAGACAAACCCCCTGGTCTGGATGGGCTCTACCACACGTTACTAAGGGAATTGAGAGAGGAAATAATTGGGGCGTTAACTTGTGTCTTTGCAGGATCTTTGAACATTGGTGAGGTCCCGGAGGACTGGAGAATTGCTAATGTTTTCCCCTTGTTTAAGAAGGGTAGGAGTGATAATCCAGCTAATTATAGAACTACGAGCCTGACATCAGTCGTAGGGAAGCTGCTGGAGAAGCAATTGAGGGAGTTGAGTAAGGTGTTTTATTAGTTTGCCCATAGTAAGCTGATGGAGCAGGTGAAGTCGCATGTGGTTCAGGGTGTGCTATCTAGATGGATAGAGAATTGGCTGGGCAACATGAGAAAGAGAGTACGAGTAGAAGGGGATTTCTCAAAATGGTGACCTATGACCAGTGGTTTGCAACAGCGATCCGTGCTGGGACCACAATTGTTTGTGGTATATATTAATGATTTGGAAGAAGGTATCGTTTGCCTGATTAGCAAGTTTGCAGATGATACCAAGATTGTTGGAGTAGCAGATAGTGAAGAGGACTGTCAGAGAATACAGCAGAATATAGATAGATTGGAGAAATGGGCACAGATATGGCAGATGGAGTTCAATCTGTGCAAATGAGAGGTGATGCATTTTGGAGGATCCAATTCGAGAGCAAACTATGCATTAAATATAAAAGTTGACATACAGAGAGATCTGAGTGTTCAGCTTCATTATTTCCTGAAGGTGGCAACGCAGGTCAGTAAATTGTTCAATAAGGCATACAGCATGCTTTCCTTCATTGGATCAGGTGTTGAGTCCAAGCGTTGGCAGGTCAGGTTACAGTTGCATAGGACTTTGGTTTGGCATTTGGAATACTGCATATAGTTCTGGTCACCTCATTACCAAAAGGATGTGTAGCTTGAATGAGTGAAGAGTAGGTTCACCAGGGTGTTGCCTGGGATGGAGGGTGCTTGTTAACGAAAGAGGTTAGGTAGATTAGGATTATTTTAATGAAGACAAAGGTTGAGGGGGGACCTGATTGAGGTCTACAAAATCAAGAGAGATATAGACAGGGTGGATAACAAGAAGCTTTACCCCAAATTGTGTACTCATGACCCCTAGCAATTGAGTTCCAAAATGAAAGGGAAAGGTTTACGGCCTGAGGGATATATGTGGGAAGTTCTTTACATATAGCATGGTGGCAGCCTGGAACGTGCTGCTAGCGAAGGTGGTAGGAGCAGGAACGATAGTGTCATTTACGATGAATCTGACAGATACATGAATGGGCAGGGAGCAGAGAGATACAGGCCCTTAGAAAATAGGTGGCAGGTTTTGAAAATAGGCGATCTGGATCAGCGCAGGCTAGGAGGGCCGAAGGTTCTGTTCCTGTGTTGGAATGATCTTTGTTCTTTATCACTCATTCTAAAAATTGCAAGTTTTCAACTTATTGTATGCTACAATTTAATAATATAAACCATTTATTTAATTGACAGTTCATGTCAAATTATTGTCATTGCTAAATTACATTCACAGAGTCATATAGATGTACAACATGGAAACAGACCCTTCCGTCCAACTCATCCATGCCGACCAGATATCCCAACCCAATCTCGTCCCACCTGCCAGCACTCAGCCCATATCCCTCGAAACACTTTCTATTCATATACCCATTCAGACGCCATCTAAATATTGCAATTGTACCAACCTTCACCAATTCCTGTGGCAGTTCATTCCGTACACGTACCACCCTGTGTGTGAAAAAGTTGCCCCTTACGTCACTTTTATATTTTTCCTTCCCAACCTACACCTATGCCCTCTAGTTCTGGACTCCCCCACACCAGGGAAAATACCTTGTCTATTTCCACATTCATGCCCCTCATGATTTTATAAACCTCTCTAAGGTCACCCCTCAGCCTCCAACGTTCCAGGGAAAATATCCCCAGCCTATTCAACCTCCACCTATAGCTCAAACACTCCAACCTTGGCAACATACTTGTAAATCTGTTCAGAACCCTTTCAAGTTTCACAACATCCTACCGATAGGAAGGAGACTAGAATTGCACACAATATTCCAAAAGTGGCCTAAGCAACTTCCTGTACAGCTTCAACACGAACTTCCAACCACTGTTCTCAATGCTCTGACCAATTAAGAAAAGCATACCAAATTCCTACTTCACTGTCTTGTCTATCGAAGACTCTACCTCAGGGAACAATGAACCTGAACTCCAAGTTCTCTTTGTTCAGTAACACTCCCTTTAACCTCACCATTAAGAGTTTAGCTCCTGCTAAGATTTGCTTTCCCAAAATGCAGCATCTCGCATTTACCTAAATTAAACTCCACCAACCACTCGCCAGCCCATTGGCCGATCTGATCAAAATCCCGTTGTAATCTGAGGTAACCTTCTTCGCTGCCCACTACACCTCCAATTTAGGTGTCATCAGCAAATTTACTAACTATACCTATTATACTCACATGCAAATCATTTATATGAATGACTAAAAGTAGTAGACCCAGCACCGATCCTTGTGACACTCCACTGGTCACACGCCAACAATCTGAAAAACAACTCTCCCCCACCACCACCCTCTGTCTTCTACCTTTAGACAGTTCTGTATCAAAATGGCTAGTTCTCCCTGTATTCCATGAGATCTAACCTTGATAACCAGTCTCCCATGGGGAACCTTAACGAATACCTTACTGAAGTCCTTATAGATCACGTCCACTGCTCTGCCCTCATCAATCATCTTTGCTGCTTCTGCAAAAAACTCAATCAAGTTTGTGAGACATGATTTTCCACACACAAAACCATGTTCACTTTCCCAAATCACTCCTTGCCTTTCCAAATACATGTACATCCTGTCCCTCAGGATTCCCTGTAACAACATGCCCTCCAGTGACGTCAGGCTCACTGGTCTATTGTTTCCTTGTTTGTCCTTCACACCTTTCTTAAACAGTGGCACCATGTTCTGGCACCTCACCTGTGACTATCAATGGTAAGAGGCCCAGCAATCACTTCTGTAGTTTCCCACAGAATTCTAGTGTACACTTGATCGATCAGTTCATGGGGATTTATCCACATTTATGCGTTTCAAGACATCGAACACTTCATCCTCTGTAATATGGACATTTTTCAAGATGTCACCATCTATTTCTCTGTCTGCCTACATCTCCCATGACTTTCTCCTGAGTAAACACTGATACAAAATACTCTTTTAATATCTCCTGCGGCTCCAGACTAAAGCACCCTACTGATCTTTGAGGGGTCTGTTCTCTCCCTATTTACCAGTTTGTCCTCAATGTATTTGTAAAATCCTTTTGGATTCTAAACCATTCTATTTGCCAAAGCTATCTCATATCCCCTTTTTTTGCCCTCCAGATTTCCTTCTTTAGTATACTCATACTACCTTTATACTCTTCCAAGGATTCACTCGATCTACGCTGCCAGTACCTGTCATATGCTTCCTTCTTTTTCTTAACAAGACCCACAATTTCTTTAGTCGTTCAGCACTTTCTATATCTACCAGTCTTTCCTTTCTCCCTAACAAGAATGTACTCTCTCTGCTCTCTGGCTATCTGATTTCTTAAGTCATTCCATTTTCCAGCCATCCTTTTACCTGCGAACATCTGCCCCCGATCGGTTTTTGAAAGTTCTTGCCTAATACCGTTAAAATGGGCCTTTCTCCAATTTATAACTTCAACTTTTTGATCTAGTCTATCCTTTTCCATCATTATTTTAAAACTAATAGAATTGTTGGCAAATAGCTGAAGCTCACACTTTTCAAGTGAGAACTTAAGTTGACTGATTATATTTAAATATGTGAAGAGTTATAAGTCTATTTGATTGTTCAATCATTTGTTCACTCTGAATATGCAATCAGTCAGAGGTCAACCACTTTGCAAATGATAGAGCGGCAATGTGTGTATTTGAATACTGAGATTCAATGTGTAATTGTGATCACCAAAACAGTACGAAAACATGTTCTTTTTTGGTGCAAAACAAAATGTGCATTCTTTACTTTTGTATCACAAACAGGTTCTTCGGTGTTTATATTTTACTTCCATAAATATCGAATCCAATGTTTTCAGAGATAATGCCGTTATTGTCCAGTTGAATAACTGTAAATCATACCTTATTATTGCCCAATTCGCAAACATGGCAAACTCCTGATCATTGTTCAGGGCAGTAAACCCATCATGACCGACATTAAAAGTGTATTCCAAAAGGCCTGAATTCGGGTACAGTGCTACTGGACCTCACAGCTGCCTGTGGCACTGAGTGAGACACTGGCCTGCTGCTGAATCTGTCCAGAGAGTTTCCAACCTGGGTCAGGGCAGTCATTCAAATATTCCCTCACAGAGAATCATTTGGAATCCACCTTGAGCAGGAGGAAACTAGCCAACAGGCTGTCACTGCAGGTTCAAATGTTGTCTAAATTAGATACCAATGACTGAACAGGAGCCAGGTCTTACAAATTCATCTTCAGTCAGAGCCTGGCCCAGGGAGCAGATTTATGGTCATGGAGGGTCAGAATCAAATCACACAAGTTACTTGTGGTGATGACATCTGGCATGCCCCCAGGACACCATAAACCTGCACCCTAGACCAGACACTGGGTGAAAACATTCACACTTTGATAGTCTTCTGCTCTATCTTGTGTCTCATAATGACCCTTTGAAACTTTATCCAATAAATGTACCTTCACATTCGCCAGTATCAAAATAAAATTGTACACGTCTGTAGATGGTCAGATATTAATATATGGGTTACCCAACAGAATGTATCTGAAACAACCAGGGGCAAACAACAAGCCAAAAATCACATTAGTAACTGAACTTAGTGGATTTTGTTTGGTCTAGGGAACCACACATATTGTGCTGACACTCAGATGACAGTAACCATACACACCATAACTGGAAATCTTGGCCTAACGCCCCTCCCAGCTTCCTGTCCTCACTCACCTCACTCCCTCACACATTCACGAACTGATGAGAATCCACAAGGCGGATGAATCCGGGAACATAGAAAAGTACAGCGCAGTCAGAGCACTTCAGCCCTCAATGTTTTGCCGGTCTTTTATCCTACTCTAAGATCAGGCTAACCTTAATAACCTTCAACGTACTAACTGCCATGTGCCCATCCAAGAGTCTTCTTAAATTTCCCTAAATTACCACCGCTGGCGGTGCATTCCGCTCCCAGCACTCTCTGTGTTCAGAACCTACCTCTGGCATCTCCCCTAAACCTTCCTCCAATCATTTTAAAATTGTTCCCCTTGTTGAAAAGACTCTGGCTACCAAATCTTTGTCTCTCAGCATCTTGTACACCTCTATCAAGTCAGCTGTCATTCTTCTTCACTCCAGGGAGAAAAGCCATAGCTCACTCAAATTTTCTTACTAAAACATGTCCTTCAGTCCAGGCAGCATCCTGGTAAATCTCCTCTGCACACTCTCTGAGCCTTCCACATGTTTCCTCTAATGAGGCAACCACAACTGAACACAATATTCCAAGCATTGTTGAACAACAACTTTATAGAGATAAGCATTAACCTCGGTATTCTTAAATTCAATCCCCCTGCTAATGAAAACCACCATACCATACATCTTCTCAACAACCCTGTCAGCTTGGGTGGTAACTTTGCGGGATCTATGGACATGTACCCCAATTTCCCTCTGTTCCTCCCCTTTGCCAAGAATTCTGCCTTTAACCCTATATTCTGTATGCAAACGCAAAATTCCAAAATAAATCACTTCACATTTTTTAAGGTTGAACTCTATCTGCCACTTATCAGTCCAGCTCTGCATCCTGTCAATGTCCTTTTGCAACCTAAAACAGCCCTCCACACTATCCACAACTCCATCATCCTTCATGTTATTGGCACCTTACTAACCCCCCATTCCACTTCCTCATCAAAGTCATTGATAAAAATCACAAAGAGCACAGGTCCCAGAGCCAATCCCCGGTGAACACCGCTGGTCACTGAACTCCAGGCTGAATACTTTCCATCTGCTATCATCTTCTGCCTTCTATGGGCGAGCCAAGTCCATATCCAGACAGCCACAATTCCCTGTATCCCATGCTTCCTTACTTTATGAATGAGTCTACAATGGGGAAGCTTATCAAACACCTTTCTAGAATTCCTGTTCACCACATCTACTGGTCTACCTTCATCAACATGTTTTTTCACACCTTCAAAGAATTCAATGAGGTTTCTGAGGGATGACCTGTCCCTCACAAAGCCATGCTGACCAACTCTAATCAAACTACCGTTTTCTAAATAATTGCAAATCCATTCTCTCAGAATCGTCTCCAATACTTTGCCTACCGCTGATGTAAGACTTACTGTTCTATCATTGCCAGGATTATCCCTATTCCCTTCCCTGAACAAGGGAATAATATTTGCCACCCTCCAATCATCTGGTACTACTCTAGTGGACAGTGAAGACACAAAGATCATTATCAAAGGCACATCAATCTGTTTCAATACTTCTTGGAGTAACCTCGTGTATACCCCATTTAGCCCATGGGGGTTATCTATCCTTATGTTTGTACTTCAATCAGACTGGACTTCCCCTCAACTTGTCTAACACTGTCCAACCTATTGGTTGACTGTTTTCATCTTCAGTGCTATATGTAGTGCGGCCTTCCTGAGTAAGAACAGTTCCCAACGTCCTGCGAATCACGGAATCCAAAAAACATGCACCAATGCCTTCCCGATTAAGAGCACATGCACGAACTGTTGACTCTCCTGCTCGTCGGATGCTGCCTGACCTGCTGTGCTTTTCCAGTACCACCCTTTTCGACTGTGATCGCCATCAACTGCAGTCCTCACTTTCTCCACTATTGAGGGCTGTCCCCTCTGCACACTGAGCGGGGAATTAACCATCAGAAACTCAATGTATGTGGAGCTGACTGCTCAGCTCTGGAAAGTTGCACTTGATGAATAAATTTTTTTAGAAGAAGTTACAATTCAATAAATATTCATTCAGTCCCAGAGTTACATTTTTGCTTCATGGTTTGGGTAGCCTGATAACACATAGTTAATAATTGAAGAGCTCTGAGGCACAGCATATTCCAGGTGTTATATTCCAGCTTATGTTAATGCTGGGAGTATTATCAGACAGAATGATGAGATAATGGCATGAGTTAACATATGGAGGTGGAACATTTTGCCATCTCAGAGACGTTTTTGCGAGAGGTCAGGGCTGAAACTCAATAGTCTCTTGTACTGGAACTATAGGCAGGACAGGAGAGGGTGTTAAAGAGGAGGTAATGGTGCATTATTTATTAAGGAACAGTTACTGTAGTAAGGAGGGACAATATCTTGGACGTCCCTACAAATGAGGCTTTATCGGTCAAGGTGTTGCTCCAAACAATGACAGATACATTGCTGGAGATATTTTATAGAGCTCCATAAAGATGAAAATACAGGAGCAGATATATAACCAATTCACTGAGGTGTGAAAAAGCCATTTCACTGAGGTGTGAAGGAAAGCAAGGCTGGGGATGTTACAGAGAAAGGAAAGCATGGTTAGTGATATCACAGTTATAGGAAAGACTGGCTGGGGATGTTACAGAGATAGGAAAGCAAGGTTGGAGATGTTCGAGAGAGACAGAAAAGTAAGGCGGGAGATGTTACAGATAGAGAGGAAAGCAAGGCTGGAGATGTTACAGAGATAGGAAAGCAAGGCTGGAAATATCACAGATAAAGGAAGGCAAGGCTGGAGATTTTACAGAGATAGGAAAGCAAGACTGGAGATGTTACAGAGATAGGAGAGGATGGCTGGAGACGTTACAGAGATGGGAAAGCTAGGCTGGAAATGTTACAGAAATATAAAAGCAAGGCTGGAGATGTTGCAGAGACAG
>NW_025213813.1:18336-25492 GCF_004010195.1 Chiloscyllium plagiosum | reverse complement strand
GTGTGTGTACACGCATCAGCGCACATGTGAGATACACATGTCCCGAGCTTAACGGGACAGATTTTAAAGAGATCTAGAACTCAGCTCTGGCCTGTGTGAGGTGATTCGAGTCATCAGCAACAGAATTGTACTCTCGCACAATTTTCACTGTCACTGCCTGGCATATGCTCCACTTTACCCTGACCATCAGGCCAGGAGATAAACTCTTGTTCAATGGAGAATACAGGAGGGCTGGTCAGGAGCAGCACCAGGTACACCTCAAAATGAGGTGACATTACTGAACAGGATCACTTACTCACCAAATAGCAGAAACAGCCAGTGATAGACAGATCTAACTAACAATTCGATCTAATCGCTACAATCCTGTCATATGCAGTCAGGTCGAATGGTGGTGTCAATCAAACAACTCTGGATGAGGAGGAACATCTTCCTCAATGATGGAATGGCCCAACACAACAATGCAGTCAGGTCGAATGGTGGTGTCAATCAAACAACTCTGGATGAGGAGGAACATCTTCCTCAATGATGGAATGGCCCAACACAACAATAGAAAAGCTCAGTCTGAAACGACCACAACAAAGTTCAGACAGAAGTATCGATAGGAGGATCTATGTTGGTCTCCTCCAGACGGCAGTCTTCTGCGAATTCGATTCACTGTGCGTGGTAATTCCAAACGACTGGAGAGATGGGGAATACAAAGGCTGTGGGCCCTGATAACATTCCATTCAAGCTGTTCCTGTTGGGATACAGCACTGGCATCGACCTGTCAATGTGGGAAACTATCCGGGTGTGTCCTGTACACACACAGACAAACCATCAGACAATCAATGACTACCCCATTGCTCTCATCTCTATCATTAATAAAGGGATGGAAGATGTCACTCACGGTGGGATCAAGCAGCACTTCCTCAGCACCAATCTGCTCTCTGAAGCTCAGTTTGGGCTCTCATCCCTTGGGCTCATTGAAGCCTTGGTTTAACGATGTACAAGAGACCATGCAGCTGAATTCTAGAGGTGAGGCAACAGTGACTGCATTTAACCTCATCATATCTGCATTTGACCAAGTGTCGTATCAAGGATTAATGGCAAAACTGGAGCAAATAGGAACCGTTTGCACTGGTTGAAGTTATACCTGAAAGGAAGGTGGCTGGGGTTGGAGGAGAGCATCCATCTCAGCTCTAGGACAGCTCTGCAGCAGTTCCCCGGGGAGGAGTTTCTGGATAAACCTGTAGATCAGAAGTGGAAAGGTAAGGCACCATACCCCGGCAGGATGATGGGGCTGCTTTCTCTTTAGACAGAGACGACTAGTGGCAGTTTAACTGGACAGTCATCATGCCTCAAGAAAGGGAGAGGTTGAATAGGACAGCCCTTTTCAGTCACCTCAGTCAGTGCAGAATTGAACCCACACTGTTGGCATGAATCTGCATTACAAACCGGCGGTCCAACTGATTGAGGTAGCCAAATCCTCACTCAGCTCTTTGAGAAGCTACTGTAACATTATTGTTTTCAGATATGTGTTTAGATACCTCTGGAGAAGGTGGAACTAGAAGCCAGCTTCAGAGCTCAGAGAGAGGGACAGCATCACTGAGCTGTAAGAGTGCTCTCTGCCCTCGGCCCAATAATTTTCAGCTGCTTCATAAATGACAATCCCTACATTGTTAAGTCACAACTGGGGATGTTTGCCTATGATTGGACAATGTTCAACACCATTCGTAATTTACTCAGATACTGAAGCAGTTCTTGTCCAAATGTAACAGAACCTGGAAATATGCAGGTGTGTGCTTCACAGTGACAATACCATTTCCATTATACATGTGCCAGACAACGATTAATTGTAACAATGGAAAATTAAATCACATCCTCTAACGGTCAATGCCATCACCATAACTGAACACATACCAAACAATATCGCGTGATTACTGTTAACGTGAACTGGACCTATCATATGATTCAATTACCCATTCCTGTGAAAGGCTTATACTAAAACATTGAACCTCCTGTACCTCAGATGCTGCCTGACCTGTTTTGCTTTTCCAGCTTTTTGACGCATATGAATTCATTGGCTACAAGAATATGTCAGAGGCTAGAAATTCTGCAGGAATAACTCACCTCAAAATTTCCGAAAGCCTGTCCCCTATTGCTAAGACACATGTTGAATGTGTGTGATTAAATACTTGCATTTGCCTGCGTGAGTGCAACTTCACCCCTCATCCACTGATGTTCAGTAGCAGCAATACCGGCCATCTACTCGGTGCTCTGTAGAAATTTTCCAAGGCTCCTTACAACGAACCTCTGAACCCCCGAACATCAATAAGGACAAGGGAAGCAGATACACGGGATCCCCACCATGTTCTGGTTCTGTTCCAAACCATCTACCATCCTGATTGGGAAATATATTGCCATTCCTTCAGTGTCACTGTTTCAAGTGGCACTGTTTGTGTGATGGTGTCCCTGGTAGTGATACTATGGGTCTGAGTGGGATGTCTGGTTTGTGCACTTTAGGTAGTCCACAGAATCTGGGGGTGTTCTTGCTTTCAGTTTTCATTCTTTGTAGGTCCGACCTGGTTATCTGTCCGTTTTTTTTATAGATTCCTCAGTGTGTTATTTATCCTATTTATGAGCTGTGGGGTGGGGTCAAGCTCCATCTTTTGGTAGGTGTTGGTATCTGCAAGTAGTTGTCGTGCTTTTTGGCCACACAAAATGGCTAAAGAACTACAGCAGAAACTGAAACACCTGATCAGCGGATCCAGACAATCTATACAATCAACACAGGAATTCGTGGACATCATCAGAAATATATACATAGACAAGGAAGAAACTATGGTCTCATTCGACTTAACGGCACTGTTCTCCTCTATAGACGAAACCCTAGTCAGAGAAACAATAGCCAACCTGCTGGACATACAGAACAGACAACAGGACGTTGAACCTATCAACAAAGACGGCATGCTTAAACTACTGGACTTCTGCCTCACAACACACTTCACATTCAACAACCAGATATACGAACAAATCAACGGAACACCCATGGGCTCACCGATCTCTAGACTCATAGCAGAAGCAGTAATGCAAAGGTTAGAACAAACAGTCTTACCACAAATTCAACCCAAACTCTGGGTCAGATACGTTGATGACACCTTTGTAATCATTAAAAACACAGAAATAGAGAAAACACACCGGATCATCAACGCCACACTCACAGGAATCCGATTCACGAGAGAAGAAGAAAAGAATAGCCAACTCCCATTCCTAGTCGTGATGGTACAGAGAAAACCGAACGGAGAATTCACCACAAAGGCATACAGGAAAGCCACACACACAGACCAAGTCCTGAACTATGAAAGCAACCTCCCCAATACACACAAATGAAGTTGCATCAAGACACTATTCAAAAGGGCCACAACACACTGCAGCACACCAGAACTGCAAAAACAGGAAGAGGAACACCTGTACCAGGTATTCGCCAAAAACGGATACCCGCGCAATTTCATCAATAGATGCCTAAGAGAAAGACAACGGAACGAGGACATGCCGCAACCGAAAGGACTAGCCATACTACCATACATCAAGAACATCTCTGAAATGACAGCCAGACTACTGCGACCACTAGGACTTATAACAGCACACAAACCAACAGCCACCCTCTGACAACAACTCACCTGAACGAAGGACCAGATACCCAGCATGAGAAAAACTAATGTAGTGTACAAAATCCCATGCAAGGACTGCACAAAACACTATATAGGACAAACAGGAAGACAGCTAACGATCCGCATCCATGAACATCAACTAGCCACGAAACGACACGACCAGCTATCCCTAGTAGCCACACATGCAGACGACAAGCAACATGAATTCGACTGGGACAACACTACCATTATAGGGCAGGCCAAACAAAGAACAGCCAGGGAATTCCTAGAAGCATGGCACTCATCCACAAACTGCATCAACAAACACATCGACCTGGACCCAATATACCGTCCACTACAGCGGACAGCTGAAAATGACAACCGGAAGCGGCAGGGACAGTCCACTATAAATGCCGGAGGAAACACCACAGAAGCGCTTCACAGGAGGCTCCCAAACACTGAGGAAGTCACCTAGACAGGGACGAAACGTTTGCAACAAAAATTTCCAGCTCAGCGAACAGAACCACAACAATGAGCTCTCAGATAGACAGAAGCAACTGATAATGTACTCATATCTGACTGGGGCATGTTTAAACACGCAGTGATATTGTTGCCATGAAAATGATTACAAGTGAACATTAGCAGGGAGAAAGTGAGGACTGCAGATGCTGGAGATCAGAGTCAAAAATGTGGTTCTGAAGAAAAACTCAGACGTTCAGGCAGCATCTGGGGAGCAGGAGAATCGACTATTAATTAACAGTATTAATACAAGGGAAAATAATTGTATATTTTCCAAATCCTTGTACTGAATAATAATTTGGTCTTGGGTGTGGCAATGAGACACATTATTTCTATGCTAATTACTGTGAGTTTTCATCATATTTTTGTTATACAGTGTACTGAATAAATGGGTGATTTTGTGCTTATTGGACAATCTAAAAGTTTGTATTACGAAAGGATATCGGACATTCAGGAAAGAGACTTTACTTAATGGCTGTTAACGGTTAGCAAAATGCTGCAAACATTTACACAGAGATTTCCAGCTCAAGTCACACACAAGGTCGTTGGGCTGGGATCATACTGGCCATCAATGGAGATGCATAATTCTGTTTGGATACTGACATTGTGGGGCTAATATACACTGGATATGGTTTATGAGGGATTCAATGTAAGATGCCATATGCTGCGGGAGTCCATCACCTTTATAACACCTTCATTCAGGATCAGGGCCAAGGTACAGAATTACAGGGTTTAGGTGGCACACAAGAAGACATATACTTGCAAGACATGGCTGTTTACAGGTTGTTGTTATTGAACTGCGTCTGGACCAGCGCCATGTGCTAGTCCAGTGACCAGTCTGCCCCGCACACATTTCCCTATTGTTCAGGTATGTCTCTAACCAGTCTATTGTGAGGGATTGTGTGAGTGACTGCCCAGCTCCAGATTGGAAGCTCTCTGGACACATTTTGGAGATGGTCAGTGTTTTGGAGTTCGTGGTGAGGGCTAGTAATACTGTGTCTGATTTCAGGCTTTTCCTCAAAGTCATTTTCAACAGCTTTGCTGCCTGAAGATGGTGGGTTCACTGATCTGAAAATGAAGCGGCTGTTTACTCCAGTCACTGAATTGTGTATTAGTTAGGTGTATACTGTGGTAGTTCAATTATTGTACACTTCAGTTGTTTTCAACTGAAAAACAATGATGTTTGGTTTACTTTAAAATATGTAAGAAATAAAGTGATATTAACTCTTCATTACAGAAAATGTGCAAGTGACCAGGTATATATTTCCCACGGACTAATCAAGTAACAGTCAGCTATTGTCTGTAAAGCAGGATTCTGTGAACAGGACTATGTCCCAGGCAACATCACCACCCTCTCTGTTAGATTCTATCCAACTGACAGGACACAGACAGGCAGAGGGGGACAGCTTCTTGGTATACAGTCAATATAGGTTGTCATGTTGGCTCAGTGGTTAGCACTGCTGTCCCAGCCTCTGGCAACTGCCTGAGTGGCATTTGCACATTCTCTCTGTGTCTGCATGGGTTTCCTCCCACAGTCCAAAGATGTGCAGCTCAAGTGAATTGGCCATGTTAAACTGCCCATAGTGTTCAGTGCATTAGTCAGAGAGGCGTGTGTTGCTCTTCTGAGGGTCGGTGTGGTTTGTTTGGGCCGAAGGGCCTGCTTCCATCCTGTAGGGAATCTAATCTAATGATAGTACTCAGCATTGATGCTGGATCCTGTGGCTACTAGACGGCTCTGTGGTAGGTTATGGTGGAATCAATAAAAGGGCAACATATAACTGACCACATCATCACCGATCTGCATGCTGCAGATACACCTCTCCATTTCATATATCAGTAAGAATGGTCACTGCACAACGGAGAGCAAGGGCTACCTTCGCATTTTGCAGATCCTCCACACCATGATATGTAGCCCCATGAGTACTGAATGGAACAGACTTTACAAAGATTGAATAACCAATGATGATGCCGCCATGAGGTGCAGAGGGCCATCGGCATCAGCAGAATCATACTCTGTACAGCTCATACAGCCTGCAACTTCACAGCCAGACAGACTCCCCACTGTACAGTAACCATCACGGTCCGACATACTTCCCACTGTACAGTAAACATCACGGCCCGACATACCACCGACTGTACAGTAACCATCACGGCTCGACATACCTCCCACTGTACAGTAACCATCACGGCCTGACATACCTCCCACTGTACAGTAACCATCACGGCCCGGCATACCTCCCACTGTACAGTAACCGTCACCGCCCGACGTATCTCCCACTCTACAGGCGCAATCAAGAGATGCACGGTGGCTCAGTGTTTAGCACCACTACCTCACAGCGCCAAGATCCTATGTTCGATTCTGGCCTTTGGCAACTCTCTCTGTTTGGAGTTTACGTATTCCCCCCCACCCTCCCCGCCACCCCGTGTCTGCGTGAGTTTCCTCCCACAGTCCAAAGGTGTGCAGGCCAGATGAATTGGCCATACCAGATTGTCAAGTGTTTTAGTCAGAGGGAAATGGATGTGGGTGGGTTACTCTTCGGAGGGTTGATGTGGACTGGTTAGGCCGAAGGGCCTGTTTCCACACTGTAAGGAATGCAATCTACTCTCCAAGGTTCAAGTCAGAATTATGATGCAATAATCACTTGGCTGAATGAGTGCAGCTCCAACAGTACTCTAGTATGGACTAGCAACAGGCAACACATTTGTGTGGGGGAGGATCATGTCTCACAAAATTGATTGATTATATTGAGGAAGTGACAAAATTGATTGATGAGGGCACGGGACTGGATGATGGCCGTTTTGACCTTAGGAAGGCCTTTATATGGTTCCTTATGGCAGGCTCATATAGAATGTGATGTGAAACGGGATCAGCGGTCAGTTAGTAAGATGGATAGAGAACTGCTTGGCCATAGAAGACAGAGTAGTGGTGGAACAGTGATTTTGTGACGAGAGATCTGTAAATAGATTGGCAGAGTTGCAGATTGTGAGGATGATTGCCAGAGATAACA
>NW_025213813.1:10862-17966 GCF_004010195.1 Chiloscyllium plagiosum | reverse complement strand
CAGTTAGAGGCTTTTTCCCCCAGAGTAGAAGTATCAATTACTCAGGACCGTAGATTTTATGTAAAATGGAGAAGGTTCAGGAGATGTGATAGGTAAGTGTTTTTTTTTTTTTGCTGTTCCTGACAGAATGTGAAAGTGCCTGGAATGCACTGTTAGAGGGGAAGAAGCCAATATAGCAATGTTTAAGAGGGATCTTGGCACGAGTATGAGTAAGTAAGGAATAGAATGACATGGAAGGTATTGGAGCAAATACTTTTGTTTTAACTTTGGAATGACATCAGGTGTTAGTGCAGGCTTTCTGGGCGGAAGGGCCTGTTCTTGTACTGGACTGTTGTTTAATTTTATCATTATGGATCTGGGTCTGCAACATAACCAACAAATGAATACAAATGATAAAATTAATGATCGTTCTAAACACATGCAAAAATCCAAAATGAAAACAAAGCCAATTACACGGCATGAGGGGAGAACTGACCAAGATTGGATAAACAGACTAAAATGTTTGACTGTAAATGAAGATTGAGAAACTTGTCAAGGAGTCCTGAAGGACAGGACGTAAATGTATGTGGAAAGGCAAGGACTGATTAGGAATAGTCACACGGCTTTGTGCGTGGGAAACCATCTCTCACAAACTTGATAGAGTTTTTTTTAAAGAAGTAGCAAAGAGGATTGATGAGGGCACAGCAGTGGACGTGTTCGATATGAACTTCAGTAAGTTGTTCGACCAGATTCGAATGTTTACCCAGTTTAGATCTCACGAATACTGTGAGAACTAGCTACTTGGATACAGAACTGGTTCAAAGGTAAAAGATATAGGTGGTTGTGGAAGGATGTTTTTCAGATTGGAGACCTGTGACCAGTGGAATGCCACAAGGATCGGTGCTGGGCCTACTACTTTTCGTCATTGATATGAATGATTCGGATGTGAGCATAAGAGGTACAGTTAGTAAGTTTGCAGATGACACCAAGATCGGAGTAGTAGTGGACAGCGAATAAGGGTACCTCAGATTACAACGGGAACTAGATCAGATGGGCCTATAGCCTGAAAACTGGCATATGGAGTATAACTTAGATAAATGCGAGGTTCTGCATTTTTGGGAAAGCAAATCTTACCACAACTTATACACTTGTTGGTAAGGTCCTCCAGAGTAATGCTGAACAACAGACCTTGGACTGTAGGTTCAAAGCTCCTTGAAACTGGAGTCACGGATAGATAGCAAAATGAAGAAAATGCTCGGTATGCTTTCCATTATTGGTCAGAGTATCGAGTATAGGATTTGGGGCTGATGTTGCGGGTGTACAGGATATTGGTTGGGCCAAATTTAGAATATTGCACGCAATTCTGGTCTCCTTCCTATCGGAAAGATGTCGTGAAACTTGAAAGGTCTCAAAAAAGACTTACAATGATGTTGCCAGGGTCGGAGGATTTGAGCTATAGGGAGAGGTTGAATAGGTAAGGGTTGTTCTCCCTGGAGTGTCAGGAGCTGAGGGGTGACCTTGTTGAGGTTCATAAAATCTTAAAGGGCGTGGATAGGATGAATAGACAAAGTCTCTTCCCTGGAGTGGGCGAGTCGAGAACTAAAGGACATCGGTTTAGCGTGAGAGAGGAAAGATATAAAAGAGACCTGAGGGTCAACTTTTTCAGACAGAGGGTGGTACGTGTATGGAATGAGCTGCTAGAGGAAGTGGTGGAGGCTTGTATGATTGTAACATTTAAAAGTCATCTGTATGGGTATATGAATAGGAATGGTTTGGAGGGATATAGAGCAAAGAGTCTGTTTCCATGCTATACATCTATGACTGTATGAGTCCATAAATCATTCAAAATGATCAATGAAACAACAATCCATTGAAAACCAAGTTAGGAACCCCAGTCACCGGCTGAAGGTGCCCCATGCATTTCCCTGCAGTCCGTTCCCCTGAGACTATCAGACGTATCAGAGTCTTTGTTGCAGATGCAGTGTGTTTGGTACGATCACTCTTTCCATGTGGTATAAGGGTTAGAATGACATGGAACAGTGATATATAACAGGTGCAAATGTCCCTGACTGAGGACAATGACACAATACAGCCAGTAGCCTGGTTGTGTGTCTGTGCCAACTGCCATCACAAGGCGCTGACAGGGCAAGGTAAAACATGCTGTGGGCATGCTTGGAAGCAGGGAAATGCATGCTCATGTAGCAAGGGAGCAGCCCTGATAGGCAGCCTGATCTGGGATGTGAACTGGGTAACTTTCCTTGGCAGTAACTGAATGCCATGCAGCCATACATTCCTAGGTGTTGGTCTACACTTCTCGGCAATAGAGTGAGGAGACAGAACTGAGTATGGTGGTCATCACGAAGGAGAAGATGCTAGAAAAACGGAATGGCCCGAGGTTGGATAAACCCTTGTTCCAGCTGGACTACACCCCAGGTTTCTATGGGAGATACCTGAAGTGACAGTCATGGCGTTGTTGGCAATCTTTCAGGAATTTGTAGAATCAGGGAAGTTCTGAGAGGACTGGAAAATCACCGTTTAAACGATATCCCCGTTTAAAATGTGAATAAGGCAAAAGACAGAAAATTACAGGACAATTACCCTAATCTCAGTTGCGGGTAAAATCCTGACATCTATTGTGAAGAATGAAATTTCTGAATACTTGGAATTGCATGGTAAAACATGGCAAAGTCAATATAGTTTCATTCAGGGAAGTTCATGCCAGACCAATCTGCTCGATTTATTTGAAGAAGAAACGAACAGGTAAGACTGAGGAGAGCGAATGGATGTTGTCTGCCTGGGCTTTAAGAAGGTCTTTCACGAGATGTCACACAGGAAGCTACTGAGTAAGGGTCCATGGTATCAGAGGTATGGAGAAATGTTTGGCTGCTTGGCAGAAAACAGATAGTGGGAATAAAAGAGTTTTTCTCGGTCTGGCAGCCGGTGACATGTGGTGTTCTGCAAGGCTCAGTGTTGAGAGCACAACTTCTCACTTTTTATTGAATCTCTACAGTGTGGAAACCTGCCCTTCTGCCTAACTAGTCCACATCGATCCTCCAAAGAGCAACCCATCCAGACCCATTCCCCTTCCCAATCACTCTTCATTTTACCCCGACTAATGCACCTAACCTACACATCTCTGATTTCTGTGGGCAATTTATCAGCCTCGTCCCTCCAACATGTCCATCATCCAACATTCTGTTCAATCCATCAACTCCACCTTTCCTGCCATCTACCGCCATCAGTTGCCACCTGCTTGCAACAATTCATGCGTTCTACTATATAAGCACATTCCACAATAAGCCCTCACCCACAATCCATTTATCCCACTATTCACACCTCTGTCGAGTTTTTAGAGATCCCAGCAGTTCACACTCATCCCCAGTAGAGGGAGCTGGACCATTCCAGCTGCTCACAACGAGATCCACATTTTAGAGAGCGCGAGCATCTGTCTGTTCACACTGAGATTCCCAGTTCAGGGAGCTGGATAATCCCATTGTTCACAACAACTTTCCCAATTTAGGGAGATAGACCAAACTGGCTGCTCACAACGAGATTCCTGGTTGAGGGAACGGGACCATGCCGGCCATTCACACTGAGATTCCCAGTTTAGGGAGCTGGACTATCATGGCTGTTCACTCTGAGATTTCCGGTTTAGGGAGGTAGACCATCATGGCTGTTCACTCTGAGATTTCCGGTTTAGGGAGGTAGACCATCATGGCTGTTCACATTGAGATTTCCAGTTTAGATAGCCAAACCATCCCTCTGTTCACACTGAGAAGCCCACTTTAGACAGCTGGACAATTCCAGCTGTTCACACTGAGAATCCCAGTTTAGGGAGCTTGATCATCCCCCCTTTTAACACTGAGCATCTCAGTTTAGAGAGCTGGTCCATCTTGGCTGTTCACAATGAGCATCCCAGTTTAGAGAGGTGGAAAATTCCAGCTGTTCACACTGAGAATCCCAATTTAGTGAGCACAGTCTTCCCGGCTGTTAACGCCGAGATTTCCAGTTCAGTGAGTTGGATCATCCCGGCTGTTCACACTCAGAAGCCTAGTTTAGACAGCTGGACCATCGCGGCTGTTCACAGTGAGATTTCAAGTTGAGGGAACTGGACCATCCTAGTTGCTCAGAAGGAAATTCTCAGTTTAGAGAGCGGGACCATCTCGGGTGTTCACACTGAAATTCCCAGTTTATGCAGCTGGATCATCCAGCTGTTCGCAACGAGATTCCAAGTTTAGAGAGTAGGTCATCGCGGCTGTTCACACTGAGATTCTCAGTTTAGGGAACTGGACAATCCCAGTGCAAACAATGAGATTCCTAATTTCGAAACCCGGACTATCATAGCTGATCGCACTGAGATTCCCAGTTCAGGGAGCCTGAACATCCCACCTGTTCACACCGAGACTTCAAGTTTAAGGAGCGAGATCATTCCACTGTCCACACTAAGTTTCCAATTTAAAAGAGCTGGAACATCATGGTTGTTCACACTGTTATTCCCAATTTAGAGAGATGGACCTTCCCACCTTTTCACACTGAGAATCCCAGTTGAGAGAGTAGAACCATTCCAAATGTTCACACGGGGATTGACAGTTTCGAGATTAAACCCATTCCGACTGTTCACACCGAGATTTCCAGTTTAGGGAACTGTATCATCCCGTTGTTCACACCGATATTCCAAGTTTAGAGAACTACGCAATCCCGGCTGATTAAACTGAAATTCGCAGTTTAGGGAACTTTATCATCCCACCTATTCTCGTCGATATTCCCAGTTTAGGGAGCTGTATCTTCCCTGCTGTTCTCTCAGACATTCCCATTTTTGAATCCTGCACACCCCGACAGTGGTTGAGACCCATATGCAAGTGGAAACAGCTTCAGTTCATCGAGTCTTTTCCAGACACAAGCTCTACTGACTAGGAAAATACTGACATGCTCCCCAGGACTTTCATGTTAATATGCACATATTCCCTAATGCACCCCAGCACATTCTGACACAACCACTAGGACGCTGCTATAAATAGCGACACACTCCCTGGGACCTCCTGTAAATCGCAAAACCCTCTTCAGGACGCCCCTGCAAAAAGCATATAAAACGCGATGGATCCACCTGTAAACCCTGACACACTACCCCGGACGCATGTGTAAATGGTGACAGAAGCGCTGGGACACCCCTGTAAAGGCAGACACACTCCCCGGGACCCGCCTGTAAATACCGATATACGTCACAAGACCCCATTGCAAATAATGACGCATTCACTAGCACCGTCCTGTGAATACCGATACACACCCCAGGACACCCTTGTAAATAACAAACCACTCGTTGGGACAACCCAGTAAATACTGACACACTCCACGGGATCCCCGATAAATACTGACACAATCCCCGGTAAACTCCGTGTATATACCAACACACTCCCCGGTAAACTGCCTGTTAATAACAACACACTTTCTTGAACTGCTCTACAAATACTGACACATTCTACAGGAACCCCTTGTAAATACTTGCACACTCCACGGGACTAAGCTGTGAATACTGACACAATCCCAGAGACCGCTCCTGTAAATGATGACAGACTCCCCACGACCACTCTGTAAATACCAACACACTCCCTGGTAAACACCTGATTAGTACCGACACGCTTCCCAGCACCACCCAGTAAATATCGACACATTCTGTATGTATTCCCTATTGATACTGACACACACCCCTAGACCCTGCTGCAAATACTGACACACTCCCCGTACTCCTACCCTTGCAAGCACAGACACTCCCAATTGCAAATAATGACACATTCACTAGCACTGTCCTGTCAATACCGATACACACCCCAGGACACCCTTGTAAATAACAAACCACGCGTTGGGACATCGCAGTAAATACTGACACACTCCACGGGATTCCCGATAAATACTGATACAATCCTCGGTAAACTCCATGTATATACCAACGCACTCCCCGGTAAACTGTCTGTTAATAACAGCACACTTTCTAGAACTGCTCCACAAATACTGACACATTCCACAGGAACCCCCTGTAAATACTTGCACACTCCACGGGACTAACCTGTGAATACTGTCACAATCCCAGTGACCCCTCCTGTAAATGATGACAGACTCCCCGCGACAAATCTGTAAATACCAACACACTCCCTGGTAAACACCTGATGAGTACCGACACTCTTCCCAGGACCACCCAGTAAATATCAACACATTCTGTACGTATTCCCTATCGATACTGACACACTCCCATAGACCCTGCTGCAAATACTGACACACTCCCCGTACTCCCACCCTTGCAAGTACAGACACTCACCAGGGCACCCCTGTAAATTCTGACACACTACCTGGGACTCCCCTGTAAATACTGACAAAATCCCCAGGACATTTCCCCTTACCTATATTTCCTGAAAACCTTCCCAACAACACTCTGTCAATACTGACACACAATCCAGGACCTCACTTTAATACGGACACACTCTGCAGGACCCCCCCAGTAAATACAGAGAAACACCACGGGATATTCGTTTAAAAATTGACACAGACCCTGGGAATCCCCTGTAAACAATGACACCCTCCCCGTGGCACCTTTATAAGTACCGCCGCAGAACCCTGTGAACCCCATGTAAATACTGACACATCTCCTTAGAGCCCCTGTAAATACTGTCAAATTCCCCAGGACTCCTTCAAAATGCTGATACATTTCCCGGTACACCCTTGCAAATACTGATACACACCCGCGACACTCTTGTAAATAACAAACCACCCCCGGGAACATCCTGTAAATAATGACACCCACCCAGCGCACCCTTGTAAATGAGACACAGTTCCATGGAAACCTCCTCTAAACATTTACACACTCGACAGGATAGCCCTGTAAATGCTGACACACACTGTGGGACCATCTTGTAAATACTGACATGCTCTCCCGGACGATCTTGCAAATACGGACACACTCCTTGGGACCACCCTGCAGATACCAACTCAGTCTTTGAGACTCCCTGGAAGTACTGACACTCCCAGGATCATCTTGTAAATATCATAACATCCTTGGGACCTTCAGTGTGAATACGGTGATACTCACTGTGACGACCCTGTAAATACTGACACACAATCCGTAACCACCTAGAA
>NW_025213813.1:4441-10680 GCF_004010195.1 Chiloscyllium plagiosum | reverse complement strand
CAAATTCCTCAGCAGCACCCTCTAAATTCTGACACACTCAGGGCCACCCGCAAATACAGACACACTCTCTGGTTGACGCCTGTAAAGATAGACAAACGCCCTGGGACACACTTCTAAATAATGATACTGGGAATCCTCTGAAAACAATGACAAGCTCCCCGGGGCACCCTTGTAAATAATGACACCCTACCCGGGGCACCCTTGTAAATAATGATATCCTCCTCGGCGCACCATTGTAAATAATGACACCATCCCCGGTGCACCTTGTAAATATCAACACACTCCCTGGGAACCCTCTGTGAATACTGATACATAACCTGGTTCCCCCCTGGACACCTTGAGAATACGGTCACTCTTTTAAATACCGATACACACTCCAGGAACACTCCAGTAAAGACTGAAATACTCCAAGGGAACCTCCCGTAAATGCTGACACAGTCCCCAGTACTCCCTGTCCATACCGAAACACACCTGGGTCACCGTTGTAAATACCAAAACACTCCCCAGGACCAACCCTGTAAATAATGACACCCTGCCTGGCACACTTTTGAAAATAATGGCACAATTCCCTGGAACCTTATAAATACCAACACACGCAATGGGGCTAATCTGGAAATGACGATACACGCCACGGGACCCGCCTATAAATAAAGACACATCTGCAGAACCACCTTGTTAATATGGACACACTCCACAGGAGCCTGCTATCAATACCGACACACTGCTCGGGAGCCCCCTGGCAATATTGACACACTCCCCGGGGCCCACTCATGAATACTGACAGAGTCCTTGGAAAATCATTGTAAATACTAACACACTCCCCAGAACACCCCTTTCAATATCGACACCCATCCCAGGACAACCCCTGCAAACACCAACGCAATCCAAGGAGCCCTTGGTAAATACAGACAAACTTTCTGGAAATTACTGTAAATACTGACAGCCTCCCAGAACACCCGGTAAACAGCAAAAACACTTTCCAGATCCTCTGTCAACACTGGTTCAATCCCTGGGACGCCCTGTGAATACTGACACACTGCAAAGGATCCTCCCTGTCAATACTGACACACTCCAAGGGACATCTTGTGAATGCCAGCACGATCCCCGGAAGCACCATCTTGAACACCGACACACTACCAGGGAAACAACTATAAATACCGACGCACTTACTAAACCCACCACTGCAAACACTGGCACACACCCGTGGACAGCCTCTGTCAACATGTTTTTCGAGTGACACTCTTCCCCCAGAAATACCAACACACTCTCGGGTACCCCTTATAAATAACGACGCACTCACTGGAAATCCCTTGCTAATACCCATGATTTTTTTCAGTGCCCCAGCATTTTAACTCACTGATGCAGTCCTCAGGAGCCCAAACCCCACCCAATAATAACGATGCACTCACCGGGACAGCCCTGTAAATACTGACAAACGCATCAGGACTCCGCTGTCGATACCGACGTTCTGCCCATGCCACCCCACTGGAAATACCAACAGACTACCGGGTTAACTCGCTGCAAATAACAACACATTCCCCAGAACCCCATCTTTACTACCGGCATTAAGCCTGTGACCCCTGCTTTCAAAATACTGGCACACTGTACAGAACTCCCCCCTGAAAATTCCGACACTTTTCCTGGGACACACCCATGCATACTGACACAGTCCCCGGGAAACACTTAGAAATATTGACACACTCTCTGGACCCACCCTGTAAATACTGATGAACGCCCTTGGAACCCACCTGTCAATACCGATCTTCCGCTAATGACAGCCCCCCTGGAAATACCAAAACACTCCCGAATTTCCTCGCTATAAATAACAACACCACCCCAGAACCCCTCCTGTTAATACTGATATTCTGCTCGTGACCCCTACTTTAAAATTACCGACACATTCCCAGAATACCTCCTGTACATACCGACACATCTCTGGGGACGAGGTATAAATACCGACCCACTCCATGAAACATCCCTGTAAATACTGACACAATCCCAAGAACCCCCGGTAAATATTGACATATTGCCCCCCGTATGTACTGAAAACTCCCCAGGACCCCCATGTAAATACCAACAGACTCCTCAGGTCCAGCCTATAAATGCTGATACAGACTCCGTGGGACGGTTTGTAAATACTGAAAAACCTCCCGAGACCACCACGTCAACACTGATACGCACCTCAGAATAACCCTGTAGACACTGACCATCTCGTAGCGATCATTCTATAAATACTGTCACACTCCCTGGTACCTCACTGTAAATACCCGGAACCCAGCTGTCAATATTGAAACATGCCACGGTACCACACTATATATACCGAGACTTGCTCAGGATCCCATTGTAAATACGGATCCACTCTTCGGGACTCAACATGCCAAACCTGACACACTCCCTTTCACATCTCGTCAAAAAGACACGGATGAGTCTGTCCAAAACTTTTTCATTCAACTTTGCAAAGTCGGGTGCAGTTCCCCGTGGGTACACACACATGTATAGTCATCTCCACGCATTATATACACGTATATGTGGGCTGGGTGTCCTACTGCTGTCTTGACCAATGAGTGCTAGGGTTCCCCACTGTTTTCCTTATTTGGGTTCTGGTGCCTGCGATTATTTTGTTACTCACTTGGCCAATCAGTGTTCGAGCTCCCCGTTCTTTCCTTATATGGATGATGTTGTACAACTGTGGTTAAGGGCGGTCTCTCAGCTATCGAGGAAAGCTGTTACAATTGTTTCATTCATAAAAACATGGGGGAGGTCCGGCAACAGTTTCGAGTGTCTGCTTGTGTTTACTATAAGGTAGAAAAGACTAAAATGCAGCTAACCGTTTAAAAATTATACTACCCCCTACAAATCCCCCGTGTCTTTTCTTACGGCCTGTAATTTTTAAACCGTAATTTTCTTCTCCAGGGCATTTAATAACTCCCGAGCTTGTTCATCAAACTGCCCGTCTCTAATACTACCCCGGCCCAAGAGGGATTCACGTTGTTCCATCTCGAGATTCATTCGTTCAACCTGCCCATAGGGAACATCCCTCTTAGTAAGGGCGGTTTCGATCAGTCGTTGAGTTAATCCCCGGACGCAGGGAATAATGCAACACCCAAGGGCAGTGAGTACCCCTGCCACCACTATACATGAGACAAGAAAGGGGAGACGCCCAAATCCCGCCTTGGCTGGGTGCGAATTTGCAATAGGGCAAGGGGTAGGCATTTGGTCCAAGGCAGGCCGATTTCACTAGTGAGTTTTGTTAGCTGCTTTTTGTTGGTCTGGTTCATTCTTTCGACCTTGCCCGAGGAGGGGGGATGCCAGGGGGTGTGCAAATCCCAGTCAATCCCCATTGCTTGCACTACATTCTGGAGGACGGTCGAGGTGAAGTGGCTCCCCTGGTCAGTGTCAATAGCGCGGGGTAGCCCAAATCGTGGGATGATTTTTTCGAGTAGAACTTTGCTAACCTGAGTTGCCGTTGCCGTGGCAGTGGGGAAAGCTTCCACCCATCCTGTCAGGTGGTCTACTATTACTAATAGATACTTCAGGCGACCTATGGGGGGGAGCTCAGTGTAATCTACCTGGACATACTCAAACGGCCTATAGGCCGGACTCCTACCCCCTTGTCTTGCATGCTGCCGCAGCCCCCTTTTATTAATCTTTCGACATATTATGCAATCTCCTGTGACCTGCTTGGCTACCGTGTACAGACCAGGGTGAGCATATCGGCGCAGGAAGGCATCACACAGTGCCTGGGCGCCCCAGAGACCCCCTTGGTGTAGACGGGCAATAATGTCCCGCGTCAACGGTCGATTTAGTAGCTGGCGGCCATCGGGTAAGGCCCACTTCCCTTCTCTATTCTTTGTACCCCCCAGAGACGCAAGAAGAGTTTCATCTTTGTCAGTAAACGTGGGCACTTCGGTAATTTCGGATATCTGGGGAATTCTTACCAGGCAGTTTATTACTTCCTTCCCCATCCCGGCCAATTTTGCCTGTTCATCTGCCAATTGATTCCCCAGGGTCTCTATTTTATCGTCTTTCTGGTGCCCTTTCACATGTACTACAGCAATCTCTTGTGGCAGCAACAAATCCTCCAAGATCATGGCTACTAGTTCCTCGTGGACCAACTCCTTTCCTCTACTATTTATCATTCCCCTTTCCTTCCAGATCTTCCCAAAGGTGTGTACTACCACAAAGGCATACTTAGAGTCAGTGTAGATTGTCCAGGCTATTCCCTTTAAATTCCTCAGAGGCCTGTGCAAGGCGTACAATTAGCACGTTTGTGCAGACCAGGCATTCGGTAGCCGTCCACTTTCCACTAATTCCCAACCAGTCTCACTAATGACTGCATAACCGTTGTGTCTCTTCCCATCTATCACTCGAGAGGACCCGTCAATGTACCACCGCCTTCCTGCATGTAAGGGGGTATCCCTCACATCTTCCCTCACTTTACTCTCGTACTCTATTCTGTCTGAACAGCAGTGTTCCAGTTCCTCCTCCCCTTCCCCTTTCCAAAGAAAGTCCGCCGGGTTCTGGCAGCCCCGACTTCTATTCGGAGGTCTTCTCGGTCTAACAATATGGCTTCATATTTCAGAATTCTCGAGTCAGTCAGCCACCTCCCAGCCTTCTGCTTCAGGATAGTTCTAACCTGGTGGGGAGTAGTGACTGTCAAGGGGGCCCCGAAAGTCAACTTCCTGCTTTCCTCTACCAGCTTTGCCGTGGCTGCCACCGCTTGGACACACTCCGGCCACCCTCGGGAGACTGGATCCAGAATTTTTGACAGGAAAGCCACGGGCTTCCTTTTTTCCCCCCAATCCTGGGTCAATACTCCAAGAGCGTTTCCCTTTCTGGAGTTCACAAAGAGACGAAATGTCTTACTAAAATCTGGCAAGCTTAAAACAGGTGTGGTCATCAATTTTTCTTTTAGGATTCCAATTAACTTTTTCTCCTCCTCCTCCCATTTTATTCTGTTGGGTGCCTCCTCAATGAGTTTTAGGTACAAGTTTTTAGTAAGGGGGGCATAGTCGTCTATCCATAACCGCCAATAGCTTAAGAGTCCCAAGAACTTCCGCAACTCCCTCTTGGTCGTTGGGAGACCTAGTTCGATTATTGCCCGCACTCTTTCCGGACTTATTCGTTTCTGTCACTGGCTTATCAAGTGTCCCAGGTACTTAACCTCTTTCTCGACATATTGGAGCTTCTTCTGACTCACTCTTAACCTCTTCTCAGCTAGGTAATTTAACAGGGCATTAGTCCCAAGTAGGACGTCCTCCTCCGTGGGTCCGGATAACAGGAGATCGTCCACGTATTGTATAAGCTTAAGGGCCGGGGACAAGGTTAGTCCCTCCAATAATTGTTCCAGAATCTGCCCGAACAGAGTCGGGGACTCGGTGAATCCTTGGGGGAGCACGGTCCACCTGTACTGCTGTTTTCTGCCAGTATCAGGATCCTCCCATGCGAAAGCAAAAAGATCCCTACTGTCCTTGTCCAGGGGACACGCCCAGAAGGCATTCTTTAAGTCTATAACACTAAACCAGCCGTGGTCCGGGGGTAATCGCCCCAGAATAGTGTATGGGTTCGGTACCACAGGGTGCCGTACTTGGACAATTTTATTTACTTCCCTTAGGTCTTGGACCATTCGGTAGCTCCCGTCCGACTTCCGGACCGGCAGGATGGGGGAATTGTATCGTGACATACAGGGCTCTACCAATTCATCTTTTATTAGGTCTTCCATAACTGCCTTCAGGCCCTGCTTCCCTTCCCAAGAGATGGGGTATTGGCGCACTCTGACGTCGGGGCTCTGGGGCTTTAATTTTACCTTCCGGACCGGCAGGATGGGGGAATTGTATCGTGACATACAGGGCTCTACCAATTCATCTTTTATTAGGTCTTCCATAACTGCCTTCAGGCCCTGCTTCCCTTCCCAAGAGATGGGGTATTGGCGCACTCTGACGTCGGGGCTCTGGGGCTTTAATTTTACCTCCACAGGTCGAATTGCGAGTCCCTCCCGGTTCCCTTTGACGACCGAAACCCTAGGGTCTATCTCTGTCAATCGGGACTCACTAAGGTATGACATGGTAACGGCTAATTCATCCTCTTCTCCCACTTCTATTCGTAATCCGAAACGGACTATCAAATCCCGTCCCAACAACCCATAGGGAAGATGGGGGAGGTGAAGGAGTTCCACCTGGAGCTCCTCCTCCTCCAGCCGCAAGGGTTGTGGTTCGAATATTTTCGCACTAAAAACCCCA
>NW_025213813.1:1226-2668 GCF_004010195.1 Chiloscyllium plagiosum | reverse complement strand
TGCGCCTGGTCGTGCGCCTGGTCGTGCGCGGGTGGTATATACGGGGGAGGGGCAGAAGGGGGCAAACCGTCGGTGAGGGCGTCCCAAGACTTCTGGGGCTTTCTCGGGTCTGTTTGGGGAATCGGAGGATAGAGACGCGTGGGACTCTCGCCATCGCCCGCCAACCAGGCAGCGGCATATTTGCTCTCTTCTGGGTTAAACGGTTGTTTTCTGTTAACATATACATTTAGGATTTGACACACCCACTCTTCATCAGACCCATACTCGGGCCAAACTACCGAGGGGGCGCGGATAGGTTCTTTGGTCCATATAAAACAACAATATTTTATCATGGTCTCTTTCTTTAAGTCCTTCGTTCTACTACTGTCCGTCCATATACTTAACTTTCGACCTAATGGACTATCGGGGGGTAGTTCTTTCCCATTTGCAGTCTTCCCTGACTTCTCCTTAGTAAATCTAGAAGTCTGATTTCCCGTGGTTTATCTTCGGTCCTGGTCTTAAACGCCCAAAGCGTTTTCACAGATGACCGTCAAAACCACGCGGCCAACAAGGAAGAACAAAAGAAACTCTCTTACCTTGATCCGTGCACGGAGTTGTCTGGCATTTTTAAATGTGTGTACCCCCGTGTATATTCACTAACCGGTCGTCCCAGCACTCGTCCGTGTGTTCCTTTTTCCAGGATTCAAAATTATTTTTAAATGAGCCGGGTCACATCCTCTCTTGGCCGACGGCCGAGGGACCAAGCTGATCAGTGAGAAGTATAAATATATACTAGACGCATCTTTGTTATGATCAGGCTTGATCCGTGAGCCGAAGAGACTTCCCCCCCCCCCCCCCGGCAATAATTATTTCATCCCGGAGGAGCCCCCAATTGTGCGAGATATGTGGCTGTCCAGCCCCATCTCCAGCACTTTTATTTCCCTTCCCAGGAACAAAGACACGGAGGAGTCTGTCCAAAACTTTTCATTCAACTTTGCAAAGTCGGGTGCGAAAATGGTATACACCCCTTAATAATAATCTCCACACATTATATACACGTAAATGTGGGCTGGGTCTCCTACTGCTGTCTTGACCAACGAGTGCTCGGGTTCCCCACTGTTTTCCTTATTTGGGTTCTGGTGCCTGCGATTATTTTGTTACTCACTTGGCCAATCAGTGTTCGAGTTCCCCGTTCTTTCCTTGTATGGATGATCTTGTACAACTGTGGTTAAGGGCGGTCTCTCAGCTATCGAGGAAAGCTGTTACAATTGTTTCATTCAAAAAAACATGGGGGAGGTCCGGCACCAGTTTCGAGTGTCTGCTTGTGTTTACTATAAGTTTACTATAAGGTAGAAAAGACTAAAATACAGCTAACCGTTTAAAAATTACACTACCCCCTACAAATCCCCCGTGTCTTTTCTTACGACCTGTAATTTTTAAACCGTAAGTTTCTTCTCCAGAGC
>NW_025213813.1:0-1184 GCF_004010195.1 Chiloscyllium plagiosum | reverse complement strand
AAAAAAAAACGATTATTGAAAACAAATCCCTTAGAATGAGAAACAGAGGACGTTATAATGTGGGATTAATATATGGCATATCACACAAACATGTATATTGGTTCTGCCATCACAAAGGATGACACAAGTAATATTCCTAAATTACTGGGAAGACAAAGAAAGGAAGGAACAGAAGGAAATCAGTATTATCAGGAAGATGTTGTTGTGGAAATTGATGTGATTAAAGACAATAAATTCCACCAACTGCGAATCAAACAACCATGTACTTGAAGTCAGCCGAATTGCAGTGAATGCCTTGTGTAACTAGAGTGTGGAGGATACGTAGAGCAAATTAATTTCCATATTTCAATATTCTATCGACTATGAAACATTATCTATGAATAGGAGGTCAGTTAATGTGACCTGACTATTTATAAAAGGAAATAGTGCGAAAACATGGAATGACAGAGAAGTTAGCCTCACACTGGAAAACAGTAACTGATTGGACAGAACCATCATAAATTTACGAAACTAAAATAGGAAAACAGATCTCGTCTTCTTGTATACAAATCATTGAACGTAAGCATGCCAGCGCAGCAGCAGTTGAGGAAGACAAACGGTGTGTTAGCCTTTGTACTGAGAGAATTTGAACATAAGAGCAGGGATGAATTGCTGAAATTGTGCAGGGTCTTGTTGATACCACAACCGAGAATGTTGTGTGCAGTTTTGTAATCCTGTCATGACAAAGATGTTCTCCATACAGAGACTGCACAACAAAGGTGGCAGGACTGACGTATGAGGAAAGAATGGATTCGTGAGGATGAAAATCAATCAAGTTTAGAATGATGAAGTAGGATGTCACAGAAACGAACAAAAATCTAAAATGTATGAACCAGGTAAACGCAGGAAGGATGCTGTCAATGACCAGGACGTCCATAACGTAGGGGGCGGAAAGGTGGCGTCACTTCTAAGAATTTGGGTTCGTTCATTTAAGACTGAGATGAGGATTTTATTTTTTAATCAAAGACTGGTTGCTCAGTGGAATTTGCTGCCACATAAAACAATTAAATCCAGAACGTGGAATGTTTGCAAGATGAAAATGTCCGTAATTTTGAGGGTACGAGCGATCAAAAGGTACAGGTCTAGAGACGTAGCAGGTTACTGTGCGAAATGACCAGCCAAGATTATATTGAATTATGGAGAAG
>NW_025213812.1:21548-36078 GCF_004010195.1 Chiloscyllium plagiosum | reverse complement strand
GTGTTGGATTGGGGTGAATAGAGTCAGAAGTTACACGACACCATACTGAAGTTCAGCAGGTTTGTTTGAAATCACAGGGTTCGAAATGCTGCTCCTACCTCATGGTGAAATCTGCTGAACTTGGCAAAGGAATAGCGACGCGAAAACGTGGGCTTTCAAATAAAGCTGTTGGAGTGAAACTTGGTGTTGCGTAACATCTGACCATTTTTTTTGAATTCCTAACTTACATCTCTAAGCCCTACATTAAGATTCAAGTGAAAAAAAAACTTGCTGGAATTAATCATGTAAATGTTTCCAAGAAGGTTACACATTTGAAAAATAATTGTTTTTCTATAATCCACGATTCTCTCAGTCCATATTTTTAGTCATTCTTCACTGAACACTACTTGCAATAGTGAGACGACACTGTGCCCTTAAGATGCACTCTGTCTTGTTTCTCTGGCAAACAAATCTTGTCAAATTCGCGACTAACGGTCTCCTCTGACAGGCATGTAATAAATAGCTATGACTATTCCATTATTCGCTTTTTACCTCGGAAAGCAAAACAATCATGATTGAGCACCATTACGCTGACACAGAATCAAAATATTGGCTTTCTCATAGTCGATGTTTTGTTGGCTCCTGGAATTGAATGGCTGCGTCCTCTGTTGCGAGAGTGAGGGCTCAGGCAGTGAGACGTCCTCTTATATGTCATAAAGCGGAGAATGTTTCTTTCGTTATTTCATACTGCTGGACTAGACAGAATTAGAATCAGAATGCCCACGGTGTGGAAACAGGCCCTTCAGCCCAACAACTCCACAGCGACACACCAAAGAATAACCCATCCATATCCATGCCCCATATTTGCTCATTACACAGAACGTACATGTATCAAAAACGGATCGTAAATTTGGCATGGCCTTTTAAATTAACCTGCGCATATTTGGGTTCTGGGAGGAAACCAGTGCACATGGTAAAAAGGCAGAGGAGAGAATGCGCAAACTCCACGCATGCAGCTTCTTGGGGTCTGCTCTGCTGTCGTCCACAATAGTGGATAAGGAGAGGCTGAACAGGCTAGAGCAGCATTCGCTGGAGCGTTGGAGGCTGATGGGTGACCGTATGGAAGTTTACAAAATCATGAGGGGCATGGATAGGGTAAATAGACAAAATCATTTCCCTGGGTTCCGGGAGTCCAGAACTAGAGGGCGCAGGTTTAGGGTGAGAGGGGGAAAATATAAAAGATACCTAAGGTGCAACTTATTCACGCAGAGGGTGGTCCGTGTATAGAATGACCTGCCAGAGGACGTGGTGGAGGCTGGTAAAATTGCATCATTTAAGAGGCATTTGGATGGGTATATGAATAGGAAGGGTTTGGAGGGATATAGGCCGGGTTTTGCCATCACATTCAACATTAGATTTAGGGGGAGGGTTTTAATTAGTGTTACGGTTGGCATTAGGATCAACTTCGATTTTCAGTTAAAATGAGAACATTGGGTTAATTTACTGGTAGGTTTCTGTTCAAAATGGATTTACATTTTATCAAGAGCATACAGCTAATTTTAAGGCGAGGTTTCGTGTTCAGCATGTAATTGGAATTATTATTTTTGTGACTTCGTCTTTGTCTCAATTGAGACGTAACATTTGATTCTGAGGAAGGTCATCCATAGATTTCATGTTGCATGAATCGTAACACGACAATTTATGAAAGAGGGAGATGCTACTGCCGCCATGGTGACTGAAGAAAAACTATGTATCATGAATGTTTGTACTTTAATGAGAAGATATATTGAGTAGAATGGTGCGTGAAATGTTGAAAACAAACCTATTAAAAATGAAACTCATGGACGAACTTTGAAAAAAGATGAGTGAAAAGTGTCCTGAGCATAAACTTGCTATATCCAGACTCTGAGTGGTTGCCAGAAGACTGGAATATTGCAACTGCCAGTGGAAGAAAGTTTATAACGTTAAGGCCAGAAATTACAAGCCAGATCGTTGAACAAACTCTAAAAACAAGACATATTAGAACTGATACTTGTCACCAGTAGAGTTCTCCAAGAATTGGTGCCGAGTCCACTACATTTCGTCATTTATATAAATAATTGGATGTGAGGGTAAGAGTTAGTAAACTTGCAGAAGACACCAAATTTGGAGGAAAAGTGGACAGCGATGAAGGTTAGCTCAGATTTCAACGGGACCTTTATCAGACGGGCCAGTGGGATGAGAAGTGGCTGTTGGAATTTAATTAAGATAAATGCGAGGTTCTGCATTTTTTTCTTTTGAGATTCGATTCCCTACAGTTTGGAAACAGGTGCTTCGGTCCAACCAGTCCACACCGAAACCTCCGAAGAGTAACCTAACCAGACCCATTTCCCTCTAACTAATGCCCCAAACACTATGGACAATTTGGCATGGCCAATTCACCTGACCTGCACATCTTTGGACTGTGGGAAGAAACTGGAGTACCCGGAGGAAACCCACGCAGACAGAGGGGGAATGTGCAAACTCGACACAGTTTCCTGAAGAAGGGCTTATGCCCGAAACGTCGATTCTCCTGTTCCCTGGATGCAGCCTGACCTGCTGCGCTGTTCCAGCAACACATTTTCAGCACAGTCACCCGAGGGACCCTGGTGTGTGAGGAAGAAGTGCTATCCACTGAGCCACCGTGCCGCCCATTTTGGGAAAGCAAACCTTAGCAGGACTTACACAATTTATGGTAAGGTCGTAGGGAGTGTTACTGAACAAAGAGATCTTGGAGTGCTGTTTTATAGCTCATTGAAAGTGGAGTCGCAGGTAGACAGGATAGTGATGAAGGCGTTTGGTACACTTTCCTATATTTGTCAGAGTATTGACTACAGGGGTTGGGAGGTCATGTTGCGGATGCACAGGACATTGGAATAGTGCGTGTAATTCCTGTCTCCTTCCTATCGGAAAGATGTTAAAAAACGTGAAAGGGTTCACGAGGATGTTGCCAGGGATGGCGCTTTTGGAAGAGGTTGGGACTGATTTTTAGATTAGATTACTTACAGTGTTGAAACACTCCCTTCGGCCCAACAAGTCCACACCGACCCTCCGAAGGGCAACCCACACCCCTAAATTTACCCCTTAACCTAACACTATGGGCAATTTAGCATGGTCAATTCACCTCACCTTCACATTCTTGGACTGTTTGGAGGAAACCCACGCAGACATGGGGAGAATGTGCAAACTCCACACAGACAGTTGCTGGAGGCAGGAATTGAATTCAGGTCTCTGGTGCTGTGAAGTAGCAGTGCTACCGTGCCTCCCTGGCGTGTTGAAGGCTGAGGGGTGACCTTATAGAGGTTTAACAAATCATGTAGGACATGGATAGTTTAAATAGACAAAGTGTATTCGCTGATGTGCGGGGGCCCAGAACTAGAGGGAAAAGTTTTAGGGTGAGAGAGGAATATTACTTCAGGGTCAACGTTTTCACGCAGAATGTGGTACATATCTGGAATGAGCTGGCAGAGGACATTGTGGAGGTTAGTACAATTGCAACATTTACAAGGCACTGGATAGGAATATGAATAGCAAGGATTTGGAGGAATATGGGCCGGGTGCTGGCAGGGGGAACTAAATTGGATTTGGATATCTGGTCAGCATGGAGGAATTGGAAACAAGGGTCTGCTGCACATCTCTATGACGCTTTGACTCTATGTAACAATGCAGTTTTGCTACAAAGACGTAGTGTGGGTTTTCGAAATGGAATTCATGTACAACAACGGTACTGGACCTTTTATTTGAAAATGGTAACAGAAAGACGGCATGGGTATTCAAATGTCATCCATCATACTGGATGGATTGGCAAATTTCTTTATCATGTTTCTTATTGATAACCTGTCATGCAGTTGCTGGGTTTGGAATAAAAGCATGAGGGCATTTTCTTCGCTGCTGTCTGTTACCCTAATTCCTCATTAGGCGAAGCACTGATTTTAACGAATTTTAAATTGCACTTTTGAGCTGCTATCTTAATCTGGACGGTCTCATACCATGATTAAGTGTGTTCGTGCAGTAACTTAGATTACGCAGCATGAATGTGACTGTTTGTACTCTGAAAACAGAGTGGCTACAAGGACTAATATTTATTGCTGTTGTGCATTAAGAAAATAAACCTATGAAATATACGAAACACAGAAGAATGTACCTGCCGGATATGTTGAAGATCAAAGTCACAGATATTCTCCGACTCTCCATTTCTACGGAATTACAGTAAACTTTGATTTTCTCACCTCTCGGGGTCTTACAGATGTGACTACTGACTAATAAATGTCAATAAACCATAGTTCAGCAAAAAGAAAATAAAACAAATGGGTGCAATGCAGTTAAAACTATACCAAAATAATCAAATGAAAGCCAGGTCAGTACAACAGTTCATCTTTCCAAAATCAACATTTTCTTTTGGATAAACAAGTTTCTTTGTTAAGTAGTAAGGCATGTTTTTTTTAAGCAGAGGTGAGAGCTGATCATCAGTTGTTGTGAGCAATAACGTTGCCTTTGACGGGCTTCAACATTTTGACTTCGACATTGAGAACATGTTACCAGAAATCTCCCAAAATTTAAATTACCAGCGGATGAGACAAAGTATTCGTTGCTGCATAACCTAGATCCTGAATAACACTAGAAACAGATGCAATGAGAAATAAAGACGATGGGAAGTCAGAATAATGGATCTGCCACAGTACAACCGTTGAGTAAAGGATTTCACAGGGAAAAATACACTGAGCAATCGCGCACGAGATGCGTAGATAGACAAGGAAGGGAAAAGAGAAACAGAGATGGATAACAGCAGAAATAGGGCCTGGAGAACCACACAGGAGATGGACAAGGTGAGACAGATTAGGGGAGACAGAGTATGAATAGAGACTCGGCGAGACAGATTGTGGGGTCACTATGGGTGACGGACTCGACGAGACACAGTGTTGGGAGAGACTGCGACAGCCAGAGTGTAGGGAAGGCGTGGATTACAGGCTGTGAAGAAATTAAAGGAGGCAGACAGATTTAAATTGCAACACCCAATCAGTGTTCAAAAGCTCACTGCAGATCAAAGGAAAATTTACCACAACCCTCCACTACGGGAGCAATCTGATAACTCGGTCTGCAATGTAGCTGAAGCCAGCTGCTCTTTCCTCAAACGGGCATTTCGTTAAATGCACAGCTTTGCAGAGTCGCCATTGTGGCTTCAGCTAAACATTAATCGAAAGTCCGTCCAATTGTGATGGCCCAAGATTTATGGAAACTCACCAAGCTTTCACATTCCAAAGAATGAACACCCCATGCCTTTGTGATCTTGATGCTGCCCCTCTCTTTATCACAAGGACTAAACAATATGATTAGACAACTAGTAATCTCTGGTCCATCTTTTGTTAATACTTGCAAGTTCATTTACATCACACACCCCACTTCATAAATATAGGGAAGGATAAATACTGAGGAAGTACCCACGTGAGCAATCCTTGAAGCTTTTGTGATGCCACACATAACTATTTATTGAAAGTTAAACATTTTGTAAAGAAGGCTGTTAAATGCTCAATCCCTCTCTGTTTCGCTCAGATTTTAAACGTTAACCCTTTACCCTGGACTTAAAATGATCCTCTGACAACCGATCCCAATTCGTATCAAATCAACTCTGGTAAGACAGTGGACCTGTATTTAAACCTAATAAGTTATTTTCCCTTAGATTTGATTTCTATTTTCACCAGTACTTTTCTTTCAGATTCAGTTAAATAAGTGGAGCTTGTCATTCTGTACGGCAGGCATCGTTTCCACTCAAAACGTATCGCACGTTATCTGGTGAGAATGGTCGTGGTGTGAGTCATGTCTGTCATATTCAACAGAAACCTTCCAAACTTTTTCTGGGTTTATTCCTGAACTACATGCCAGTGTTTTATCTTGTTCACTACCTTGGCTTTGTAGTCAAAGAGTGGTTTGTTCTGTTTCATTGTCGCTTTTACCTTTGATTGATTACGAGTCATAGAGTTATGGAATATTACAGCATGGAAGGGGTCGCTTTGGCGCAAACTGCTCCACACTGACCATGTTGCCCACTCAGCTATTTATAATGTGGTCCCTATCCCTCGAAACACTTGTCAAACATGTACCTGTTCAAATGTTTTTTTTTAAATGGTATTGTTATACCTCGATCAACCACTTATTTTCTGGCAGTCCATTCCACTTACGCACCACTCTCGACTTTGATAAATTTGCCCTTCAGATCCTTAAATGTTTCCTCACTCATCTTAAACCTGTGCCCTCTAGTTTAAAACTCCTCATCCTGGGTAAAATGCTGATATGAATTCCAACTATCCATACCCCTCATTACTTAATGCCCCTCAATAAGGTAACCCTTCATTCTCATTTGCTTCCAGGAATAAAGTGCAATCCTGGCGAAGGTCTCCCTCTATCTCAGGCCTACTAATCATGGCAGTATCCTTGTAAATGTTTAACATGCTCTCCAGTTTAAAACTGTATTTATTTTGACAGGGTGACCAAATCAGAACACAATATTGCAATTGCGGCCTCACCAAATACTTATGCAATTGTAAAATAACGTCTAAACTCCTACGTTAAAGACCAGCATGCTAAATAGCTCCTTCACTACCTTATCTACCTGAGACGCTGCTTTCAAAGAACTATGCACCTCTACTCCTAGGTCCGTCTGTAAGAATTAACAATTCCCTCCATAAGTCTCACCTTGGTTTGATTCTCCAGTGTGTAAAACCTCACACATACTTGTATTTTTGAATTGCATTCACCAGTCATCAGCCCACTTCTCCACATGATCAAGTATCGGGAAGCGTGGTCTCCTAAAATAAACAGCACGTCAGGAAGCAGCCAAGGAGTAAGAGAGTTGCAGTTTTAGATATAAGGCCTGTATTTGCCCTAGAAACATTGACTGTCCTTGAGTTCCTTGACCTGCTGTGTTTTCTTCAACCCCACACTTTTCAACGCTCACTCGCCAGCATCTGCACTCCTCGCTTTCGTATCTGATCAAGAACCATCTGATTTTTTGATAAGCCTACTTGATATCAATGACGCTTCCCAATTTTGAATTATTCACAAACATTTTTATCATGTCTTGTACATTCTCACTCAGATCACTTCTGTAAATAACAAAAGGCAAAGTTCCCAGCACTGACACCTGTGGCAAACTAGTCACAGGTCTTCAGTCGAAGAATCAACTTCAACGAAAATACTCTGCTTCCTTCCATCGAGCCAATTTTGAATCCGATCAGGTAGCTCTCCCTCGATGCCATGTGACCTAACCTGTGCGACCAATCTGCCATTTTGGACCTTGTCAGAGGCCTTAGTAACGTCCTTATCGTAATTCCACCACACTAACTCCACCTATACTTCTCGTTACTTCTCTGAAAAAGAATCTCACTATGTCTGCCTGACATGGATTCCCGCACATAAATCCATCATCAAACCAATTAAAATGGTGTTTCATCCCGGCTGTCAATACTTCCTCCAACAATATGCGTACCCCTGCTATCAGACTCACGAGACTATAGTAGCTTTGTTTGAATTTGCTACATTGATTAAACACTGAAATAGCATGAGAAAACCTCCAGACATCCAGAACCTTATCAGTAGCTAAAGACGAATCTAAAATGTCTGCAAAGACCTCTGCAATCTTTCGTTAGTCTCCCACATCTTCTGAGAATGGACTTGATCGGGTGAAGGGGACTTAAACAGCTTAATATGCTGAAAGGTTGCAAATATCTCTTGTCGTGGTAAACTGTCCAAAATATCACCATTCTTTCCCTTGTTTCCTTAGCGTACACGATTCTCATCTGAGTAAACAAATGATGAGAAAAACGTTTTTAAAATCTCGGCAATCTCCTGTGGCTTTACGCATAGACGGCGATGCTGACATTTCAATGAATCTAATCTCTCCCTTTTCACCTTTTACACTTAATTTAGCAACGGAAATTCGTGGAATTTTCTGTAACGTTATCTAATATGTCCATTACACGTAAAGGACTTGCAGCTATTTGTTGTCAGAAGCTGAAGGTAAATTATTGCATCCACTAAATGTCAGAACAGGGCTGGAGTTGTCGGGTGGGTGGAGGTGGGCAGATGGTGGTGCCTATAATTGTGAACACTTCTTTAAGTGTCATTGAGTTTTTTTATGAGCAGAGAAGTCTCTTTGTGACATGAGTGAGAGGCATAAAATTATCAAGATAGCAAATTCAGTATACAGGAAGACACTGTTCGTTTTTGTGGAGTGATCGCAGATGGGTAGAAAGATTAATGTTCAAAGGTAGACATAAGACTCGAAGAGTCGTTTAAGTATTCGTTTCACTCAGAGGGTAGTGGGAGTGCGAAAGACACAGTGTAAGTATAAACCTTGTCACAGTGAGAAGGAATTAGATACGTATTGGTTGTCACTCAGAGAAATGGCTCACAAACTAGTAAATGGCATGAGGATTTTCAAAGAAAGAACAAAAAGCAAATAAAATTACAGCGCAGTTCCATGTTCTTCAGCCCTCGAAGCTGCGTCGATCGAGATCCTCTATCTAACCCTTCCGTCTATTTTCTAAGCATCCATATCCCTCTGCTCCCTACCTATTCATGCATCTGTCTAGATACATGTTATTTGAGGCTATCATGCCAGTCTCTACCCCCTCCCCTGGCAAGACATTCTAGGTAGCCACCAATCTCTGCGTAAAGAAAATTCGAAACTTGTATCCCTTAAACTTTTATACTCTCTCTTTGAACTCGTGAGCCCGAGCTTTTCAGTCCCAAGCTCAGGGAAAACCATCCATTCTGTCTTAAAGTCTCGTGATTTTGTCGACATCAATCTGGAATCCTCTCAGCCTCCGTCTATTGAAAGCAATCCGTATCTACTCAACGTCTCTTCATCGCTAGGAACCTCCATACCAGGCAAGAACCTGGTAAAACTTTTCTGCACCCTATCCTAAGCGTCCACATCATTATCACATGGAATTGTACACAGTATTGCAAAGGTGTTTAAGCAAACTCTTATGCAACACAAACATAACCTGCTGACCAATTCACTCATTGTCCCGCTTGATGAAGGAACGCATGCAATATGCCTTTTTGGCCACCCTATTGACCTGTGTTGCCACCTTCATGGGGCAATGTACCTGAACGCACCGGTCTCACTGTACATGACTTTCCCCAAGGCATTTCCATTTCCTGCACAGTTCTCTATTGAATTCGACTTTCCAAAATACATCACCTCACATTCGCCGGACTGAACTCCATTTGCTATTTGTCCACCCAACGTTTACAATCTATCTGTGTCTCTGACAGTTCGCTTCATTCTCTGCTCCTCCATCAAACTTAGTGCCATCTGTAACCTTGCTAATCAGACCAGCTACACCTTCCTCAAGCTCATGTATGTTTCTCACAAACAACAGTGGTCCCACCGCACAGTCCCGGGCAACTGCTGGTCACAGTTCTCCATTTAAAGAAGCTTTCTGCAACTACTATTCTCTGTTTCCTGTTTACCAGCCAATTCATTATCCATCTACATCGTACACCATGGGTCCCATGATAATTCACCTTCTCTGTCAGGCTACCACGTGATACCTTATCAACTTGTAGACTTGGTCAATAGCTTTAAATTGAGGTCAGCATTCACCAGCAGAGAAACAGAGCAAGCTTTTGTTTCTGAACAGGCATCATTGCAGATCTGTCGAGTTTTAGCGTATAAACCAAGTGGTCTTCAACTCGCTTCAGTATTTGACCTTTCACATTCTCGCGGACGGATGACAGACTGAATTACAGAAAACACGCTTTCAACACTCCGTTCACCATTTTGGTCAGTTAATTACCACCTGAATTGATCCCGAAGCACACCCAGATGTAATTCTTCACGTAATTGTTCAGATACTCTTTCCACGCGTCTCTATTTCCGATGATAGTAATGGTTCTCCGATCGGTTGAACCTTGCCTTCTGCAAAATAACAACTTACTCCATCATTTATCAGTCTTTGACAGAAAATGTGTTCAGTCCAGATCCATATAATCTGACAATGGCTGCAAGTTGCGGGCATATATGGAAAGGGAACAAGTTCTCTTTCGCCATCTACTCTTTTCGGGGAATTTGGATCACTTCCAGCCTCTTGGCATTCACTATTGTGTCCATTTTGAAAGCAACTGCCGATACTACAAACGGTACACCCTTACTGTACAAGCATGTAGTTGATTTTTGCCAGCCATACTTGCCAGGTAATGTGAAAACCACAGGCAGGCATACAACCTACACTTTTAATGCCTCTTCAGGCACTTAAGGAACCTTCAAGAAGAGTGTCATTGATTGTGCAGGATCGCCACATAAAAAAAGTGGGAGTCAGTAGTTATTAACAGTAATGTCTGAATTGAATACACTTTCAGAAGCCATTCCATCATTCTTCATTAAAATAATATCTACAGTGTGGTCCCAGGCATTTCTGCCCGCACCAATCCTCTGAAGAGTAACTTGCTTAGACCCATTCACATTCCACAAAACTATTGCTCGACACTTAACCCTGACTAAAAGACCGAGAAAAAACACAGTGAGCAATTTAGCATGGCCAAATCTTCTGGCTTAGTATTCGTTGGATGGTGGGAGGAAAACAGAGCAGTCAGCAGAAACCCACGCAGAGAAGTGGAGAACGTGCAAACACCATCACTGGGAGCAGTGGAAAAGTGGCATCTGGCTTTAAGAATAATGCCAGTGGCACGTACCCAATACCAACCAGGTGATTAGGACAAGGAAATTCGATTTTTACTTTTTGCCATCAGAGATGCAGCAAAAGAATGGACCACATTCAATACAGTTGGATGAGTTTCTCGGCAAGAAGTGAGAAAACTGGGAAAATTGAATAATGAAAAATTAGTGAGTCAGAATTCAGAGACCACATATTTGGTCTATGCGTCAGGATTTAGGGAAGGACCAAATAGAAAGGGCAACTGGATCGATACATTTGGAAGTCCCACAGTAGAAAATTTAACAGGAGGAATTCTGGAAATCAAAAATTGCAATTTTGTATCGCGATGAGGTCTTGCTTCCTAGATCAGACGGGCTGGTAAACGTGTGTTTCTTTGGGCCTTGTCAAGCCATAGGAATTTGAGTGAGGTGAGCTATTTGATAAGGAATCCAGACCGAAAAAAAAACTCACTGAGTCTGTCATGACAATGTGTTCAAAATCTATTTTGACATGGAAGGATAGCAAAATGAATCTGCATCAGTGACAATGCAAACTGAAGAACTAGATTCAAAGGATTCAGAACTGGACACTCTTCAAATTAAATTGGAAAATAATGAAGTTACCATAAACTGGGATAGATGATTGAATTGCCATCCAGAGGAAAATCGAACTGGCCTGGAAGAGTTGATGCTATTGCATGGAGAATCGTTTGAAAATAAGCTGGGAAGTACTAATCGAATTGTGCATGATATAGATATAGGTGAAGATGTTCCTGTGAACCAAATCCTTGTAAGAGTAACGTTCAGAAGTTGGCACAATTTCAAAAGGACATTGAATGAATGCGCTAAGTCGATATAATCAAAGTGAGTGACAATTCGTCGAGCCCACCCATGGTATACGTGCCAAAACCAGATAGAATGTGTGGAGCACTGCAATATCAATGCAGTTGAAAAAATATCTTATCCGTTTCGACGTTAGGAAGACTGTGTTGACAACGTGGATGTAGCAACCTACATTTATGAGTTAGACAGTCTCAGATGATACTGGCTGGTACCTTTGTCAGAAAGAGTGAAGGAATTTCCGCTTTTGTAACGCCAATTGTACTGTAACATGGTGTTTGGCATGAAAATTTTGCCAGCCATATTTCAACGTTACCCAATAAAGTCATTTCCTGATCATCAAATTGTGCAGTTTGATTTGATGATCTGGTGTGAATTTTAAACATACCTGGAAGGAATATTTGCAAAATGTTTTTGCGAAATTGTTCGATCGACTTCTGAAGGCAGGCTTGATGATATCCGTGTCTAAAGGTAAATTTAGCAATGCCCAAATGACGTTCTTGGGCCATATTATTCGACTTGGACATCAACAGGAATAGATAGGATTTAGTGGATTTTTAACAGAAGTTCTGACTAAATATTCGCACTATGGCTGCTCCACTCGCTGAGTTACTCAAGAAAAATAAGAAGATTAAATGGATGGCAAACTGTCTGAAGGCAGTTGACAGACTGGAATTAGTGTTTGCGACTGACTCAGTGATAGGCAAGTTTAATTACGCAAAACCGTTCAAGGTTGTCATTGGTGCAAGTGATGTGGTTGTCTATGCTTTGGTCTCCAAGGAAGACAATGAGAAGATATTAAGACTTGTAGGGTATCTGTCCAGGAAACTGAGCATTCATCAGCAGAAAAGTTCGACAGTTAAGATGGAGATTTTGAGGTTGATGTTAACATTGCAAAATTTCAATGTTTATGATACCAGTTCCTGAAGAAGGGCTTATGCCCGAAACGTCGATTCTCCTGTTCCTTGGATGCTGCCTGACCTGCTGCGCTTTTCCAGCAACACATTTTCAGCTCTGATCTCCAGCATCTGCAGCCCTCACTTTCTCCTCGAAGATACCAGTTATATACATAAGACAATCATACACACTGACCATAACACACGGAAATATGTTCAGAGATTTACGGACACAAATTCCAGACTGCATAAATGGAGTTTGTCGTTCGAAACATTCAAATTGAAAATTGTGCATATGGCAGCACAATGGAACGTGATTGCTGACGCATTGTTGAGATTTAGAGGACAAAACAGAGGTAGTTTTGCTGACTGAATCAGAACGTAGTAGTGCATATTTGCATGATAATATTCAATGTAATATTTATAGAGGTTTTAATGTACTCACAGTTGTTTGAAAATGGTGTCATCGTTGGACATTCACTTTTTTTATTTTGTGATGATGCTCCTCCATTGTGAAGGTTATGGTGTGTACTTTTATGAGGGATTGTAACGCGAGACATACTGATAGTTTTGAGAATATCTGCTTGAAAAAAAGCGTCTTCAAGTGTTTTTTTTATAAAATAAGTCGACATTGAAAGGGGAGCGATCAATTGCCAGTTCAGGATTTGGTTTGGTTTGATTTGCTAAACCTGTTTTTTCTGCAACTGATCGTCACGTTTTAACTGTGAATCCAGAGAAGCTGCTGGCCACCCAAAGGAGCAGTTCCCTGCTTATGCTCCTTCCCTCTGCCATTGCTCCTGTAAGAATTTGTGTTTGAATGTTTTTTGAAAAAGGTTGTTTGCTTGCAATTATCTGTACTATACCATTAATGTGCGATAGAGTGAATTGAGTTTTGAAATAGATTAAGTTAATCTAAATTCGTTTATCTTTTGTTGGTGTTTCAGTCAGTAGTCTGTAAATAAATTCTACTTTTTTAAACTGAGTGGTTGGGCCAGCTGTGCCAGTCCTGGAATATCGAGTACACACCTGCTTAAAACCATTGGAAATTTTACAGTCTGGGCTGTGTTCTTCAAATATTATAGGGTCAGGGGTCCAGCCTGATCCACAGCAAAGCAAATATAATTCAACCTCTTAAGTAACAGTAATAAAAGCTATATCATGTGACAACAGTGGGCGGCACGGTGGCACAGTGGTTAGCACTGCTGCCTCACAGCTCCAGAGACCCGGGTTCCATTCCCGACTCAGGCGACTGACTGTGTGGAGTTTGTACATTCTCCCCGTGTCTGCGTGGGTTTCCTCCGGGTGCTCCGGTTTCCTCCCACAGTCCAAAGATGTGCAGGTCAGGTGAATTGGCCATGCTAAATTGCCCGTAGTGTTAGGTTAGGGGTATGGGTGGGTTGCGCTTCGGTGGGGCAGTGTGGACTTGTTGGGCCGAAGGGCCTGTTTCCACACTGTAAGTAATCTAATCTAAAAAAGCAATGCCTGTGTCTTTTTTGTGAATCAATTCATAACTATTTAAAAGGGCAGGGAGAGGTACGTTTTTCAATTAAATATGTTCATCAAAAAAAACTGAACAGCGATGTTGTGACACACGCCCGTATCGAATGGACACGCCCGTATCGAATGGGATTTCAAAAATACCAACTCTTGCTGAGATGGTGGTGACGAACAGTTCTCTCGAACCACTGCAATGCCTGCACTGCAGCAAGATGACAATGTTATTTAAAAATGCATTACAGTAAGTAGAACCAGCGCTGTGATGGAATGGAGATATATTTGCCCTTCCAAATACTGACCGTGTTGGACGTCTTTCAGGTGTTCCAATTTGTCTGTCATTTTGATCAGTTCAAAGTAAAGTCGTTGTTGATTTCGTAATGGTAAGGAAGTTTGGCGAATCGCTGCACTACATGTCGCAGATAGTCCACACTGTCGTCACTGACGTTTGGTTGTGTAGGAGTCGATCTTTGTGGATGTGATGCCAATCATCACGACCAAATTGTCAGGGATGATGTAAAGCTTCTTTTGTGTGTAATTTGATCAGCATCACCATCGCTGTCCTGGGTTGAGCGTTTGTCTCGTTGGGGGTTTTCTTTGGCGTGTCAGGAGCTCCGGGACTCGTTGCAGGATTCATTGCTTC
>NW_025213812.1:0-18310 GCF_004010195.1 Chiloscyllium plagiosum | reverse complement strand
GACATGCATTCCTCCAGTAGTACATCTGTGATTAATCTTTCTCTCACGGGTTGTAACCCCTCCCGTCCTTCCATAGCAATCGGGTATTGTTTCCTTCTTACCGGGCCTCTTCCTGGTAACATGGTGATTTGGAGAGGTTTGATGTTTAGACCCCCTCTGTTCCCCTCTCGGTACCATACTTCCGGGTCTATTTGTTGATCATCATCTTCGGTGAGGGCGAACAGCCTTACCACCATTTCCCCGTTACTTGGTACCGTTCCGATCCCTAGTTTGACCTGCAAGTCTCTTCCTAACAAATTAAATCCCGCCGATGGCGGTAGAAGGAGGTCTCGTTTAGTAGTTCTGTTTTCATATCCAATTTCCACGTCCTCTACCACTGGGACTTGTAATTTCTGTCGTCCAATTCCAGATACCCCCATAACTTTTCCTCCTGCTCGGGTGCCGGGGGGTATTTGGATTATACTTGGTCTTTCGGCTCCCGATTCCACCATAAATGTGATCTCCGATCCTTGGGGGCCTACTTTCAAGTTTACCAGGGGTTCCTGTCGCTAGTCCTTTTGCCCCAAGGGTAGGAACCCCCCGACCTCCCTAATCTTCCTCCATCAGGGCGTACGACCTCACCTCCCGCTTGTAGCGGGAGCACTCTCGTTTAAAATGTCCCTCTTCATTACAATAGTAACATCTGGGTGTCCTCTTCGTTTCCCTGTCGCGGTCTCGCGTTCCTCCACTCTTCCTTTGTTCCGGCCATGGTTCTCTTTTCCTCTGCTCTTGCCACGATTCTCCCCTTTCCTGTTTCTGCCACGGCTCTCCCTTTTCCTTTCTTCCAGCTGTCATTTGTTGCACCGTTTGCATCATTATCTTTGTCGCCTTCCTTTGCTTCTCATCGTCCCTTCTCACAAACACCTTTTGCGCCTCCCGTAGTAATTCACTTAAAGGTTTACTATCCCAATCATCCATTTTCTCTAACTTCTTTCGTATGTCTGGCCAGGCTTTTGATACAAACTCTACCTGTATGAGTTGTTGCCCCACGTCCGTCTCAGGGTCCACCCCAGCAAACTGCTGCACATTCTTCCTAATCCTGTCTAGGGAGTCCGTAGGGGTTTCCTCCGGGTTTTGATGATTATCAAAGGCCTTGGTAAAATTGTGCCCCTTTGGGGCTGCGTGTCTTATTCCTTTTATTCAATATTCCCGCATGTCTCTCATGTTGCGCCGTCCTTCCTCCGTGTTCTTATCCCACTCGGGGTCGGTGAGGGGAAACTTCTGCTCCCCTCTCTCTCCCAGACCAAGAGCGCAGCTTGTCGTATCATCTGACGCTCCTGGCTAGAGAACAATGTTTTCATGATGGAACACATCTCTTCCCATGTGTAAGTATTCGGACCCAGGAACTGATCCAATTGTTCAGCAAGTCCCATGGGGTCCTCTAGTAGACCCTTCATCTCCCTCCTGAAATTCCGTACTTCAGTGCTCGTCAAGGGAACGTTCACATATCCCGTCCTTCCTTCCTCGCCTCCCATGGGCACTTCCCGGAGTGGATTCATTCTTGCAATCGAGACAGGGTTTTGTCTGTGACCCTTTTCAGCTTGAGATCTGGTCTGTACCCCTGAGGTAGTTTGTGATTCCTCTCCATTTTCTTCCCCTTCCCCTGGATCGTCGTCACCCGAAGGAACATTCTGTAGTGCAGACGGGGTCACGTAGGGCGGCGGTAAGTGATCTAAAGGGTCCCATTCTTTCTGCCCTTTCGAGTCTTTATTAGTTACCTGCATTTGGCAGGATATCGTAACCGGTAGCCAACAAAGGGCATAATCACTTTCTTCCAGATTAACATCAGGTTTTGAATTGACATATAAAATGAGGGCTTGCCGGACCCAGTCTTCGTCAGTACCGAATCTAGGCCACCACACTGAGTCGCCCTGAATAGGTTTCTGGGACCACTTTTGACAGTATTTTACCATCTTCCTTTTAGATTTTCCCTTTCTTCCACCCTGATCCCAATTATTTAGCATTCTCCCTAACGGACTATCGTCAGGTACCCCGGGGTATGTGTCATTGTCCCTGTTTAAGCCTACCTTTCCCTTAATCGCCTTAGATCCCTTATTTCACATTTCTGAGGACTTCGTATTTTTCCCGTGATAATCTATCACAATGTAGCCAATTCCCGGATCTTCAGTCCCGTGATCGCCCAGGTTCCTTTGCAGGCACCCCCGGTCTTTGGATTCCTGTGTCCTACGTCTCTGACACAAATCACAGGCACCCCGTAGGTACACGTTCCTCCTCAAACACTGTCTCTGCAAAATCCCTCACAGGCGAGCCCCGGTCTCTAGATTCCTGAGTCCCACGTCTCTGTAGAAAAAAATCCACAGGCACCCCGTAGGTCCCCAGTCCTCCGGAAACACGGTCCCCGCAAGTTTTTTTCTTACCTGGGTTCGGTGCACCGAAATTACTCGATCGTTAACCGTCCCCACTGCCTCGGGTACACCCCTCCTTTGTTTTCCTGAGCCTCCCGGATATCACTCGCTCAAGCCGCGCGGGGCGACAAGCAAGGAATCAGGGACTGCCGAACTCGGCAGGGTGCACCTTCTCCGATATCCTTCCTCAACTCCCCTTGCGGCCGGAGTGTTGATCCCGGATGACGAGCCCCCAAGTTGTTAGAAACGAAAATCGCTTCTCAATAATCGCTCTAGACAAATTCAGGAGAACAAAGTTTTATTAACAAGTCTGCAGAGTTGGGCACCCTTGAAAAAAAGGCGTGCTGAGGCTTACAAAGTCTCCCATTATATACTGTACAAGTCCCTCCCCTCCTTGGCTCTAATAAGCCATGAGGTTCACATTCTTAAAAACATCATTATTTTTATCACAAAGTCTGCAACAAATGTCTCCAGACCCTCCCCTCCCTGGCTCTAACGAGCCATGAGGTTCACATTCTTAAAAACATCATTATTTTTATCACAAAGTCTGCAACAAATGTCTCCAGACCCTCCCCTCCCTGGCTCTAACGAGCCATGAGGTTCACATTCTTAAAAACATCATTATTTTTATCACAAAGTCTGCAACAAATGTCTCCAGACCCTCCCCTCCCTGGCTCTAACGAGCCATGAGGTTCACATTCTTAAAAACATCATTATTCTTCGATTTGCACCCTTATCACAAAGTCTGCAACAAATGTCTCCAGACCTTCCCCTCCCTGGTTCTATCGAGCCATGAGGTTCACATTCTTAAACCGTCATTATTCTCCAATTTGCACCCTTATCACAAAGTCTGCAACAAATGTCTTCAGAGTCTCGAAAGTTGTTGTTTTTCTCATCCTGTAGTCTTATCAGTCAAAGACTTATTCTTCTCTGTCTGTGCTAGCGGTCTTATCAATCTGTAGCAGATGTCTCTGCATCAATCTGTAGCAGATGTCTCTCGAGTCGTTTCCCTATCCTGCAGTCTTATCAGTCAAGGACTCATCCTTCCCTGCCTGTGTTAATGGTTTCATCAATCAAGGGCCTGTTTGTTTTTTACTCTGCTCACAAATTGTCAGCATTCTGCACAATTTAAACTATTCTACTTTTGAGTATATAAAATGTTCTAGAAAAGAAACAAAAGTTTTGTCTTTTATTATAGATCAGTCTGTGGTCCAGGCACATCTTAAAGTTTAAACCGAAATTACCTCTCACAGGTGTTAAATGCCCTTCCATGACTAACACCTGGTAGTTCGTCCTTTTATTTGTATACAGCTTGATTTCATTGAGCTACCTAAGGTACAATATTACGAATACTGTTGAGTGATGATTGATGTATTTAGCAAATGGATTGAACCCTTCTCCACCACTAATTGTACTGCACATACAGCAGTGAAAATATTGCTAAGTGAAGAATGTCCCCACTTTGGGTTGCCTCAGATGATAAGCTCTGACAATAGACCACATTTTGTGGCCCGAATCAATACTGAATTGTGTGAATCACCTTCAATTAAATATCAAGTGCACTGCGTGTATCACCCACAGGCAGCGGTGATTGTGGAATGGGCCAACAGTACCTTCAAAGAAAAATTATCTAAATTCGTCGAAGACACGGGATTAAATTGGCTCAAAGTTTTGCCCTTGGCACTTTTTCAAATTTCCTTGGTTGCGGAGTAACCTTCTTACAATCAGATAGATGATTGTCATATTCTTTGAATGCACAGTCCAGGGTATCAAACTATCAGCTGCAGAGATAGTTTATGGTCAGCCAATGATGACTCCGTCGGATGCTCATACTAAACTCCTAGATCTCCATGTTATACGTAATCCCCTGGGTTTACTTGTGGGTATTGGGAGGCAATCGTGTTTTCCTCAGCTGGGCAATGTGATTGTCAGACCTGTGAGTGAAGAAACTTCAGAGAAAGAGTTAACTGTTTCAAGGAATTCTGCATTTTATTTTAAATTAGATTAAATTCCCTACAGTGTGGAAACAGGCCCTTTGGCCCAACAAGTCCACACCGACCCACCGAAGAGTAACCCACCCAGACCCAGTTCCCTCTAACTAATGCACTTAACACTTTGGGCAATTTAGCATGGCTAATCTACCTAACTTGCACATCTTTGGACTGTGGGAGGAAACCGGAGCACCCGGAGGTAACCCACGCAGACATGGGGAGAATGTGCAAACTCTGCACAGTCAGTTGCCTGAGGCTGGAATCGAACCCGGGTGCTGTGAGGCAGCAGTGCTAACCATTGAGCCACCGTGCTGCCCTTAAAGAACAAATGCATTTTCTCACCCATAACATGGAGATCTAGGGGTTTAGTATGAGCATCCGACGGAGTCATCATTGGCTGACCATAAACTATCTCTGCAGCTGATAGTTTGATAGCCTGGACTGTGCATTCAAAGAATATGACAAAAGGGGGAAATGTGGTACTGTGGGCAACATTTAGCATTGCATGAATAGAAAAAAAAACTGATCAATTCTCGAGTTATAATTCAGTAAGTTAAAAGACAAAATGTCAGAAACAGTTTTCAGGACCAGGCTGAATGTAAACAAATTCCATTAGTTTGATCAAATTTCAGTCATCTTTTTCACGGCTCCTTGCATATTTCGAAATGCAGATTGCAGCCCGAACAAAAGGTCTGTATCACAGAAACAGAGTTATGGAATGACAAATGATTAATTTTGTTTTAGACTAAGGTTCAATGGTACGCACATGTCATGATAATCTGTAATTGCTCAGCATATTTTAAAGTGTATAATGTGTTACTTTTATAAGGCACCAAAACCTGGGAGGGAAACAGGGAACGATCTGGATCCCTCCTCTTTCCTAGTCCCAGCCAAATTGTTGCAGTATTTACAATAAAGGCTGATTATTTTCAGTTCAATTGATTTTTGAGTATTGTTGATTTCTCTTGCTCTCATAGATCCCTGCTAATTAAATTCTACTATGACACTGCTGTACAGGAACTTTGTGAGATCACATCTGGAGCAGTGTGCACAGATTTAGTCTCCTCACTGAAGAAAGGGAGCAGCTCAGAGATGGTTCCCTCATCTGATTTCTGCAATGAAGATGTGAGTGTAGAAGGAAAGGCTAGTCTTGTTGTTCCAATAAAAATGAAAGGTGATCTGAATTTTACATCGAAGACCAGAGGAAGTGAGCAAGAGACCATTACACAGAGAATGGAGGAATCCATTCCACTTCTCCAGCCTGCTACACAGGAACAGCAGAGGTATATTCAGGCTTTTGACCCTGTTACATCAGGACAGGACGAGGTTCTTCAGCCCCTGGAGACTGATATACAGTTACAGGAGGAGGCCGATCAGCCCCTCAAGCCTATAACACTGGGCCCAGAGTAGGCCATGAAGCACCAATATCCAGTTGGACAACACCAGGATCAGTCCATTCAGCTTCCTCAAGTTTGTAACTCAGGAAATGGAAGAGGCCACAGAGTGATTTGAATAACAGAAGGCCATACAGCTGAAAGAGCCAATTGCATGGGAATTGGAGAAGGGTATAAAACTGTTTGTGACATTTTATGAGGAAGGAGGAGGTAGTTCAGCCATGTGTCTGTCAGAGTCACAGAGATGTCCAACCCACCCATGCCAACCAGAAATCCTCATCTAATCGAGTCCCATTTGCCAGCAGTTGGCCCATATCCCTCTGAACTTTTCCTATTCATATATCCATTCAGGTGCCTCTTAAGTGTTCCAACTGTACCAGCCTCCACCACTTCCTCTGGCAGCTCATTCCAGGCACGCACCACCCTCTGAGTGAAAACATTGCCTCTTGGGTCCCTTTTGTACCTTTCCCTTCTCAGCCAAAACCTATGCCCTCTCGGTCTGGATTCCACACCCAGGTATCAGACACTGCCTATTTATCCTCTCCATGTCCCTCATGATTTAGAAAACCAATTATTCCCTCACTCCCATTTTAGGGATGTAGGAGGAGATCGTTCAGCATTTTGAGCCTGTTATGGTAGAACATGAGGAGACCCTTCAACCCCTCAAACTGTTAAGCAGCAATGTGAAGATTCCATATCCCAGTAAGCCTCTTATGCATCATCAGGAGGAGAACAAGCAGACTTTAAGCTGGACATTCTGGCCATTGTAACGACAATGTAGAAATACATTCAGCCCATTGACTTTGCAAACCAGGAACAGAATGAGTGCACTCAGTCACTGATGCCTCTAACACAGCAATTGGAGCAGATCTTATAAAGCCCTGTGCCTATTACAGAGGAATTAAAAGAGAACTTAGAGGATTTAGAAAGCGAAGAACTTAGATTGATCATCTTCACTATGGATTAAAAAGTAGTGAGCGAAGTGTTGGGATTTAAGACAAATCATTAGAATCCATTAACAAGGAAACAATTATCACTAATGACCATGATCTCCACCAGACTGATCTCAGAACTCTGAGAGTTTGAACTTGGCTCCACCCTTTGGAAGTGGATCCACAGCTTTCTGACCCACAGACTGTAATCAGTGAAGGTGGGAAACTGCACTTCCTCCATGATAACATGGAACACTGGAGCCGCACACCCCAACACCCCCCCCCCCCCCCCCCCCCCAACCACCACCAACACTCCCCCGCCCCCTACAAGGATGAGTTCTTAACTTTTTACTTTATTCCCTGTACACCCATAACATCGTTACCAAATTCCAAATGAACACCATCTACAATTTTGCTAGTGACATGACTGTGATAGGACGAATATCAAAGAACAACAACTCAAAAAACAGAAAGGCTTAGTAACTTGGTTCAGTGAGAACAACCTCTCTCTCAATGTCAGCAAAACTAAAGAACTGATCATTGACTTCAGAAAGAAAGGATGGCAACAAGGACGGCAAAACGCCCTTGTCTAGATGCTCAGAGCTGAGGTTGAGAGGGTGGAGACTGTCAAGTTCCTAGGAGTGACAATAACCAATAACATGTCCGAGACTTCTTATGAGGAGGTAGTTCAGCCATGTGTCTGTCAGAGTCACAGAGATGTACAACTCACACATGCCAACCAGAAATCCTCATCTAATCGAGTCCCATTTGCCAGCATTTGACCCATATCCCTCTGAACTCTTCCTATTCATATATCCATTCAGGTGTGTCTTAAGTGTTGCAACTGTACGAGTCTCCACCACTTCCTCTGGCAGCTCATTCCATACACGCACCAACCTCTGAGTGAAAACATTGCCTCTTGGGTCCCTTTTGTACCTTTCCCTTCTCAGCCAAAACATATGCCCTCTCGGTCTGGATTCCACACCCGGTTATCAGAGACTGGTTAAAAAGGGACAACAATGTGTTTTCTTCATCAGGAGGGTCAGGAAATTTGGCATGACCTTCTGGACACTCTCCAATTTCTCCAGATGAACCACTGAAAGCTTACTGTCCGGCTGGTGTAGCAGCTGCTCTGCCCAGGACTGTAAAAAACTCAAAAAGGCACTGCACACAGCCCAGGCTATCACAGAAACCAACCTTGCACTCTATTTACACGGCTCGCTGCTGCGGAAAGGCTGACAACATCACCAACGTCCCATCACACCCCGGTAATGATCTCCGACAAGCTCTTCCATCAGGCAGAAGTTTGAATACATGCCCCAGCAGGTTCAGGAACAGCTTCTTCCCGGCCGTTATTGGACCGATGAATGTACTCTCGACCTTCAAATAATGCCGATCTTGTAAATATACTTACAGAAGACAATGAATGAGGTGCTGCACAAAATATTAATTCATAAAGTGAGAGTATATACGGTATGGGGTCATTTATTAAGTTGGATAGCTGATTGACTGACCAACAAAACGCAGCAAGGTGAAATAGCTGCGGCATTTTCCGGTTGGCAACTTTTGGTGTACCATAGGTTCCAGCCACCAGGCCACAGCTATTTACATCTGAGTTATTACTTGCTGTGGGGATAGGAAATACTGCACCCACATTTTCAAATGGAACTAAAATAGGTGGAAAAGTAGGTTGCAATGAAAATGCGAGAGATATACATATGTACATGGTGGGAATAGGAGCACATACGAATATTTTGCAGATGAATTTTAAGGTGGACAACTATGAGGTTATCCATTTTATTCAGTGGAATAGAAAGGCATCTTATTGTGTAAATGGAGAGAAACTTCAGGGTGCTTAGCTGCAGAGGGATCTGGGTGTACTTGTGCATATCACAGAAAACCAGCATGCAGGTAGCCCAGGTAATGAGAAAGACAAGTGCTATTTCAGCATCTCTATCTAAAGGAATAGGGTACAAGTAGGGAAGTGTTGCTGCAAACCTGCAAGGCATTAATAGGATCACAGCTGGAGCACTGTCTGCATTGTCAGTTCCTGACTGAAGGATGGACTTAAGGATGCTTTGGAGATATTCAGAAGAAGTCCATTAGATTGACTCCAGAGATGAGACTTTTTTTTATGAAGAGAAATTGAGAAGTTCAGGCTTAGAATCTCTGGAGTTTAGAAGAATGAGAGGAGATCTCATTGAGGTCGATACGATGCTAAAGGTTAGTGACAACACAAATGTGGAGTGAATATTTCCTTTTGTGGGCCAATTAAGAACAAGAGATTGTCGCCTAGAATAAGGCAGAGCAGATTTCAAACAAGGGTGAGGAGAATTCACTTTGCTCAAAGGGTTGTGAGTCTGTGTAATTCAGTACCACAGAATGCAGAGGATGCTGGGACACTGAGTAAATGAAGGACTATGGAGAGAGGGTTATGGAGAGAAGGATTATAAACAGAGGCCAAGATGACATCAGCTGTGATCATATTTCATGGCGGAGCAGGCTTGAGTGGGTGAATTGCCGATTCAAGCTCATTGCTGTTATTCAGTCCTTCAAATGTGCTAGACATGAGTCAGGGGGTGGGGGTGGGGATGGGGACATGGTTACCAAACAGGAAGCAGACACTCAGGATAAATCTACCTTAATTTGTTTGACAGAACGCAAACATTGGAGACACACATTGACCAGTGCTATGTCCCCAACTATTTACAATCTGTCTCAAGGGTTTGGAAGAGTGGAGCAAACGCTGTGCAACTCAGTTTGGTGGTAACACTGAGATAGCAGGAAATTGTGTTATCAAGAGAAGTTGGAGTCTTTGTAAATATAAACAGGTAAAGTCAATAGACAGCAGATGGAATATAATGTGATATACAACGTGTCATTTTTTTTCCAGGAAGAATATTTCTGAAATGGAGAAAGATCACAGGATTCTGTGATACAAGGTGTCCTGGAGGTTTCAGTCTGACCGGTTCAGACATTGGAAGTGTTGCTCCATCTCCCTAATGTTCCCAGTGACCCCATTGCTCCCAGTATAAACAGGATATTTTGATGCGGTTGGTTAGCAATGGTGACTTGCAAGGGATAGGGTGTTTGGACTGGGTTTCACGGAGATGGTCTGTATCTGAGAGGCCATACGTGCATATCTGAAGATGACGGGTAAGGCTGAATACTTCTGAATGAAGAGGCTGTGGCTGCTGCCAGGGTGGTGGGGATTCACAATTAAAAAAGTGTTCTTTTCTTCATGACCAAAGGTGTTTCAAAGTTCATCAGGCATCTTTACTCCCAAACCAAAATTGATAAAAGAATAAATATATAAATAATGAATAATCAGCAAGGGTTGCAACACAATGAGCATTTCCTTTTGTATCACTTTAATATCATTAACTTATCCAGCATTATTTTGTACAAATATTAATCTCCTTCAAATCTTCCTTATCGAGAGACACTTGCTTCCACAGAATTTCTGGGAAATTATTTGTGTCTTCTTCTGTGAAAGCGATCAAAAGTAGTTGTTAATTGCTCTATCATTTCCTGGTTTCTCATTATCTGTTCACCTGATTTCAGACTATAAGTATGAAGAATCTCAAAGAATTTGTCTTCACTGAAGAGATTTTCATGCTTCTCGAAGACCCTGCAGTCTGACATTAAGTGTCTAATGATGTCCTTACCCACTCTAGTCTACATGTGACTCCAGACCCACAGCAATGTGGCTGAATCTTAAATGCGCTTTCGGCAATGAGGGATGGGTAATAAATGCTGTCCAGCCAGCGATGGCATCATTCCTGTGAATGAATGAAGAAAACACATCAGTTTTTGTTTTACTTTGTTTTATATTCCTTAGAAATTGACTTCTCGCATTTTATATTCACCCTCTTAATCAACTTCTTGGGCACCCTTAGCTGAATTCTCCCTTGGTCCCAAAGCTCAGGCTTGCTACTATCTCTGACAGCTTCATATGGTTCCTGTTTGAGGTTAGTCTCATTCTCAATTTCTTTTCTTAGCCATGTGTGTGCCTATTCTATTTTGTGCCCTTTCTGTCATGCCTTTTAGAGAAGTCTCCAAGTGTGGCACAGCCAACTCACCCCTCACTTGTTTGTAATTTCCTTTGTTTAGATGTATGATCATGGGTTTGTTCAGAACTACGTCACTTACAATCCCAATGAACAATTCTGATATATTATGGGCATCTTTCCCATTACCACCTGTCCCAACAAGATTATGAATTAACCCCTTACTGTGGCACAAACCCAAATCTAAGGTAGTCTGTTCCCAGGGTTGTTGTTCGGCATCCTGGTGTAAAAAAACCCATCATGTACAGACTCCAACAATTCATTGTCACAATATTATTATGGATTTTGCAAGGTTTGTGAAGGTTTGTAGCTTAGGTTTAGATTTACGGTGTAAGTTTGCTTGCTGAGCTGTAGGTTTGGTATCATTCCCTGGTAACATCGTCAGTGGCGACCTCCAAGTGAAGCGAAGGTGTTGTCTCCTGCTTTCTATTTATATCTTTCTCCTGGATGGGGTTCGTGGTGATGTCATTTCCTGTTCGTTTTCTGAGGGGTTGATAGATGGCATCTAGATCTATGTGTTTGTTTATGGCGTTGTTGTTGGAGTGCCAGGCCTCTAGGAATTCTCTAGCATGCCTTTGCTTACCCTGTCCCAGGATAGATGTGTTGTCCTAGTCGAAATGGTAGCTTTTTTCATTCGTGTGTAGGGCTACGAGGGAGAGAGGGTAGTATTTTTTTGTGGCTAGCTGGTGTTCATGTATCCTGGTGGCTAGATTAGATTACTTACAATGTGGAAACAGGCCCTTCGGGCCAACAAGTCACCACCGACCCGCCGAAGCGCAACCCACCCATTTCCCTACATTTACTCCTTTACCTAACACTATGGGCAATTTAGCATGGCCATTTCACCTGACCTGCACATCTTTGTGACTGTGGGAGGAAACCGGAGCACCCGGAGGAAACCCTCGCAGACACGGGGAGAATGTGCAAACTCCACACAGTGAGTCGCCTGAGGCGGGAATTGAACCCGGGTCTCTGGCGCTGTGAGGCACCAGTGCTAGCCACTGTGCCACCGTGCCGCCCCTAACTTTCTTCCTGTTTGTCCTACATAGTGTTTGTGGCAGTCCTTGCATGGAATTTTGTAGATGATGTTGGTTTTGTCCATGGGATGTACTGAGTCTTTTAAGTTTGTTAGTTTTTTTTTTTATGCAGAGGTTGGTGTATATATGGAATCAGTTGCCAGAGGTTTGGAGGAGGCTGGTACAATTGCAACATCTAAAATGCATCTATTTAGATCAATGAATCGGAAGGGTTGAGAGGGATGTGGGCCAAATGCTGGCAAATTAAACTAGGTTAATTTAGGATAGCTCGTTGGCACGGACGAGTTGGATCGAAGGGTCTGTTTCCGTTCTGCACCAGTCAATGATTCATTGATCCAATTGATCAAAATCTCTTTGAAATCTTAGATAACCTTCTTCACTGTCCATTGTACCATCAATTGTTACATCATCTGCAAACTTCCCTCAATACTATCATCTCAGTTTTTGATGTAACTGGCAGGCAGAAACAGATCCAGCACCGATCCCTGTACAATAAGCCTGGTCACAGGCCCCCTGGCCGATTTAAAAAAAAAATCTCCATGAGCACCCTGTCTCCTGCCATTCAGCAGAAACACACAGAACTGCACACACACACGCACACAGACACACACACACACATAGGAAAACAGGGACACAGACACAATAGTTTCTTTAAACCCTAGATAGATAAGTTTTCATTAATAAAGGGATTAAGGTTATGATGAGAATGCAAGAGAATTTTGTTGTGAAACATGTCTGTCAGGATTGAACAGCAGAGCAGGCACGATTGGCCAAATGGCCGAATTCTGCTCTAATTTCTTCTACTCTATGGTCTTATGTTATCAGACATGTCGTCCCAAGAGAACAGTCGATGCTGAGATGAAAAAGTATATGACTGAAGAAAATCATTGCGTTTGAGGGGTAGAATAGTCTATGTCTGTTCCCATTTGTTGCACCCTTATTACTCAACAGAGGAGGTGATTTGCTGTGAGATTAACACACATGAAAAATGTGGCGTCCACCAATTAAGATTAAGATAAAGATATTAATTTCTCTTTAACACTGTGTTGTCTGTTATTTTCTCTTCCCCGGGGAACAGTGAAGACAGTGCCACTGAAGATATTCAAGGCAAAGCTTGACTGATCTTTGATAGATGAGGGAATCAGTGTTTATTGGGAATAAACAGGAAAGGGTATTTAACCACAATTGAGCAACAGTCTCAAGAAGCTGAATGGCCAAATGCAGGTCCTATCCCATGTGTTGTCCTCTCACTGAACACCTCGAAGCTCTTACAGAGGTAAAGGAAGACCACAGTCAATTAGTCAGGATTGTTACAATGAGACAGAATGACCGCTTTCAGTACCTCAGTGGAGTTACACTGGAATAGAATGAAATATTCATTCATTTGAGTGCATTAGACAGCACAGGATGAGACCATGCAGGGGTACCTGGTTAGCTAACAGGGAATACAGAGGAGAGATAAATACTGACTTTCAGGTTGGAAAGCTGTGACAAGTGGGATCCCTCAGGGATCACTGTGAGGTCATCAACAATTTACGTTCTAGATTAACGATTTGGATGAAGGGGATAACTAGATTAGAGGTCACTTTGCTAATGCACCAGGATAGTCATTCAATAAGATGTCAAGTGGAGACAGAGCGTCTACAATGGGATACAGACAGAGGAAGTTAATGAGAAAACCAGCATCAAAAAACAAACAGTACAATGAGAGTGATGGGAAGTTTGTATTTTGTGGAAAGAACAAAACAACAGAAAATTATTTAAATGGAGAGAGAATGCAGAACTCAGTGGTACAGAGGAATTTGTGTGTGCCGGTATATGACTCACATAAAGTTAGTCTGAAGTTACAGCAATTTTAGAAGGTAAATGGAATGATGTTGTTTCTTGCGAAGGGTATCGGGTATGACCTTACAAATCTGTACAGGGCATTGCTGAGATCGCGTCTGATGTACAATGGGCAGTTTAATTCCCCTAAACTGAAAATGAAAGCATGTCTGATTTTGAAATTTTTCAAAGATGTTTGTCTTTATTCATTCTTGGGATGAACACAACATTTATGGAGGATGAACAGATTAGACCTAAAAATGAGAGATGCTCTTATTGACAGTATAAGATCTTGAGGAGAGTGTAGCTAGTAAACACCTGATGGATATTTCACCTTGCATAGACTAAAAGAAAACTGGGGAAGAAACTTAGGATATGATGCATTCATTTTAACACACCTTAGTGAAGACTTTGAACGTTTTATTTTTTAATTACAGGCTTCAAATCATATCTTCAAATCAAGTGGGTCCATTTTTCACTCAGGAAATGACTCTGTGTATGACAGCAGTAATGATGCATCTACATGGAGCAGGGAATGTGATGGGGTCATACAGTTTGGACGATGTTCACGAAGACCTCACATGGGCTAGTTTGGGGACAGATAACATTATTGTACAACTCAGCTCAGAGAGGGAGTAAATTGAACCTGCCTAAGAAGCAATGGCCTGTTGCCCAGTCTCTCTTTCCTTGTTCCTCCTCACGGCAACATATGCGATCTAAAAACCCCTTAGTCATTTTTACCACCTGTAGAGGATTCCTGACAGTGAATCATTACAGTTCCCCTACTGCATGGAGAAAAGGGAATTCAGCAAAATCCAACTGTTCCAGGATGAAATCCTGTTGCCGGCAGGTTGTGTGAACAGAATAACTTCAGAAGCAAAATAACATCTGGGACAATCTCTCATGAATTCATCTCTTGTCATGAGTTCAGCTAATATTTGGCTATCGGTCTTTCAAGTTAACAATCTGCAGTGAGTTTGTATTTCTGTTTGTCATCAAACATGAGTGTGCTTGTGTGTGTGTGCTCCTCAGTATTTTCAGAAAGGCAAATATCGATTATATATTTGCAATTTCCAAACTGCCTGTCATTCATCGGACCATTACAGTTTGAGTAAATTTATTTTGGTCTTAAACTTGTTAATTTAGCAGATTAAAGATGTCTGCCTGGCGTGTTCTAACACTGACCCTGACCCAGTCTGAGATCTATATTGTTGGTCATATCACCCACCTGATCACATTTAAAATTTGTTGCGACCAGTGGAGGACTGGGACTAGGAAAGGAAACAGTGACTGGAACCCCCACGGAGCTATAGACTGGTGAACCTGATGTCAGTAGTGGGGAAGTTGTTGGAGGGGATTCTGAGAGATAAGATTTGCACACATTTGAAAGGACAAGAGTTGCTTAGGAACAGTCAACATCGTTTTGTGCATGGGAAATCGTGTCTCACTAACTGGATTGAACTTTTTGAAGAGATCACAGAGAAGATTGATGAAGGTAGACTGGTGGAGGTTCTCTGTATGGATGCAAGGCGTTCGGCAAGGTTCTGCATGTCAGATAGATTAGCAACTAGAGGTCACATTAGATCCAGGGTCAACAAGCCAATTGGATACAACATGGGCTTGAAGGTCAGAGAGGTAAAGTGGTGATGGAGGGTTGCTTTTCAGATTGGACCCACTGACCAGCCGTGTGCCACAAGACTCAGGGCTGGGTCCACTGCTTTTCATCATTTATTAAAATGATTTACATTATAATATCAGAGGCATGGTTCATAAATTTACAAATTAGTTAGTTTCCTGGACAATGAAGAAGGTCATCTCAGCATACAATGGGACCTTGACCAGTTGGCCCGAGGAGTGGCAGAAGGAGTTTAATTTAAGTAAATGTTAGGGTTTGCATTTTGTTCAGTTAAATAGGGCTAAGACTTATACAATTAATGGGAATGCCCTGAGGAGTGCTGTCGAAAAAACGAGACCAAGGGGTGCAGATGCATAGTTCCGTGAAAATGGCTTCACAGATCGACGGGATGGTGAAGAACATGTCTGACACGCCTGTCTTCATCGTTCAGAGCATTGAATACAGGAGTTGGGAGGTCATTTTGCAGCTGTGCAGGACATTGGTGGGACCAGTTTGAGAATAAAGTGTACAATTTGGTACCCTCTGCTAAATAAGAATGAAGCTTTTAAGCATGAGAGGATGTAGCAAAGTTTCAAAAGGATGTAACAGACTGGAGAGTTTGAGCTATAGTTTGGGGGCTGGATGGGCTGGGATGTTTTTCCCTGGAACATCAAAGGTTGAGGGATCATATTGTTGAGGTTTATGCATTGAGGGGCGGGGGGCATGAATGGTGTGAATAACCAAGATCTTTTCCTCAGGATAAGGGAGTCCAAAACTAAGGGCAGAGGTTTAAGGTGAGAGGGGAAAGATTTTAAAGGGATTAGAGATACAGCTTTTTGACACATTAGGTAGTGTGTGTATGGAATGAGCTGCCAGAGTAAGTGGAGGCTGATACAATTCCATGTTTAAAAGGCATCTGGATAGAGATATTAATAGGAAAGGTTCACAGGGATATGAGCCAAATGCTGGCAAATGAGACCAGATCAGCTGTACGTTTGCTCACTGAGCTGGAAGGTTTGTTTTCAGATGTTCTATCACCATGCAAGGTAACATTATCAGTGAGCCTCCTGTGAAGTGCTGGTGGGATGTCCCGCTTTCTATAGCTGGTCTTGGTCTGTTAAGTTGGGTGATATCATTTCCGGTTGTTTTTCTCAGAGGTTGGTAAATGGGGTCCAAATTCACAACAGAGGAATAGAACAACAACAGACTCCCCTTCCCCTTCCCCTTCACAGTGGAACAAACAGTCATGGAGAACGTCAGACCAACATCTACAGGAAAGCAACACGCACAGAACTACAGAACTACTACTTAACTACAGAAGTAATTATCCCAACACCCACAAACGGAGCTGCATCAGGACATTATTTAAATGGGCCACAACATACTGCAGCACTCAGAAACTAAGCTGCAGAAGAAAATACCTATACAGCGTACTCAAGAAGAATGGATAACCATTACATTTTTTTTTTTACATTACATTACAGTGTGGAAACAGGCCCTTCGTCCCAACAAGTCCACACCGACCCGGCCAATTCACCTAATCTGCACATCTTTGGATTGTGGGAGGAATCCGGAGCACCCGGAGGAAACCCACGCAGACACGGGGAGAATGTGCAAACTCCACACAGTCAGTCGCCTGAGGCGGGAATTGAACCCGGGTCTCAGGCGCTGTGAGGCAGCAGTGCTAACCACTGTGCCACCGTGCCGCCCAATTAAATACAGTGCACCGATTCCTAAACAATGCAGTCAAAACACGCCCAGAAACTCAAGTGACATTACTACGCATTGCAGTCAAAACACGCCCAGAAACTCAAGTGACATTACTACGCATCAAAGACATCTCTGAAATGATGACCAGACGACTCAGACCCCTTGTCATTATGGTAGCCCACATCACCCACTTTAATAAACCAATACACATGATTAGCAAGTGGGGATACCACCAGAGCTTCACCAGAGGCTCACTGATGATGTTACCTAGCATGGTGACGAAACATCTGAAAACAAACCTCCCAGCTCCGCGAGCAAACCTACAATCTGAAATTTGACCTGAGATACAAATCTTCTCAAAAAATGGACTCGATTGGATTAGCATACCTTGTCCACATGGACAAGTTGGACCAAAGTGTTTGTTTCAATGAATCTATGAGAGCATTAAGAAGAAATTCAGAAAAGTCCTTTCAAGTGGAAATTCTCATCCCCATATGTTTTTGATGCCTCTCTATTTACATTTATTCAAAGCTGATTTAGTTAAATATTTGACGGACAGATAAGTCACAGATAATCAGATATAGATATGAAAGTGGGGCTGAGACCAGAACCTCATCAATTAAAATTTAGTGCCTGGTGGAGTAGGATAAAAATATTTAATGACCCACTCCTGCTCCTCAGTCCTCTGTTCTTATGTTTCATTCAGCCTTTCAAATCTGCTGACAGGAGCAGTTGAAGGCCACTTACTCCAAGAACGTGACACCCAGAAATCGAGGAAACCATTCACCACCTCAAGACAGTCATTCACGGTTTGGGGTAGTTTGGATAATGTCACTGCAAAACCCAGCTCGGGAATGAGAAAGGTCCCTGATACCTCTTTACAGAGGTTGCCCTCTCTGCAACATGTGCTTCTTTTGTTGGTCATGTTGTAGACCCAGATTCACTGTGGATACAGCTGACATACCTCACCCAGAGATGGATCACAAAATCTTCTGGTTTCCCTGGCTGCAACATTCAATACCAGAACTTCCAGGAAAATAACACCCACTAACTTTCCAATAACAGAATATGAGTAAAAATGGAACAGGACCAGGTGGTGAAGCCCCCAACCGTCAAGCCTGCCTTGGCCGACAATAAGATCATAGCTGATCTACTCTTTGTCTCAAATCCTCTTTAATGCCTCATTCATCATCGCCCTCAACATGCTGACAGATCAAAATCCATCCACCTCCACTTTAAATACTTTAGTGATCTAGATCCCCGAACTCTCAGACAAAGCACATTCCTGACATTCAATACCCTCTGTTTGAAAATAAAAACTTCCTGCCCTAC
>NW_025213811.1:34312-36069 GCF_004010195.1 Chiloscyllium plagiosum | reverse complement strand
TATTTGTGGAGCCTCCTCCTCCAACGAGGTGTTTAATTATCCACCACCATTCACGCCTGGATGTGGGAGGATTGCAGAGTTTCGATCTGATATGTTGGTGGTGGGATCGCTTAGCTCTGTCTATGACTTGCTGCTTATGCCATTTGGCACGCAGGTAGTCCTGCTTGGTGGCTTCACCAGGTTGACATCTCACCTTCAGGTATACCTGATGCTGCTCCTGGCATGCCCTCCTGCACTCTCCATTGAACCAGGGTTGATTCCCTGACTTGATGGTAATGGTTTAATGGGGGATATGCCAGGCCGTGAGGTTACAGATTGTGCTGGAGTACAGTTCTGCTGATATTGATGGACAGCATCACCTCATGGATGCCCAGTCTTGAGCTGCTAGTTCTGATTGAAGTCTATCCCATTTAGCACAGTGATAGTGCCACACAGCACGATGGAAGGTATTCTCAATGTGAAGGTGGGACATTGTCTCCACAAGAACTGTGCAGTGGTCACTCTTACCGATACTGTCATGGCCAGATGTATTTGCAGCTGGCAGATTGGGAAGAATGAGGTCAAGTATGTTTTTTCCTCATTGGTTCCCTCACCACTTGACACAGACTCAGTCTTGCAGCTATGTCCTGTAGGACCCGACCAGCTCGATCAGTAATGCTGCTGCTGAGCCACACTTGATGGTGGACATTGAAATCCATCACCCAGAGTACATTTTCTGCCTTTGCCATCCTCAGTGCTTCCTCTAAGTGTTGATCAACATGGAGGGGTACCGATTTGTCAGCCAAGAGGGGATGTACGTGGTAATCAGCAGGAGGTTTCCTTGATCATGTCTAACCTGAAGTCACGAGACTTCATGAGGTCCGGAGTTGAGGACTCCCAGAGCAACTGCCTCCTGACTGTATCTCACTGTGCTGCCCCCTCTGCTGGGTCTCTCCCGCCAGTGGGACAGAACATATCTAGGGATGGTGATGGTGGGGTCTGGGACATTATCTCGAAGGTATGATTCCGTGAGCTTGGCTAATCTGTGAGACAACTCTCCCAGTGTTGGCATTAGCCCCCAGACGTTAGTGAGGAGGACTTTGCAGGGTTGACAGGGCTGTTTCTGCCATTGTCTCTTCTGGTGCCTAGGTCAGTGTCAGGTGATTCATCTGTTTTCATTTCTTTGTGACTGTCTAGTGATTGATACAACTGAGTGGCTTGCTAGGCCATTTCAGAGGACAATTGAAAGTCAATCACATTGCCATGGGTCTGGAGTCACATATAGGCCAGATGAGGTGAGGATGGCAGGTTTTGAATTGGGGTCCACAGAACGTTATCTGGGTCTCTAGATTAATGTCTAGTGATAATACCAATAAGCCATTACCAGTCACCATACCCCCTGCTTATCTGTCCTTGGCGGGTGCATGAATGTGACTCATTCATTTAACTCCCTTTTAGCTTTGAATTGCTTAATTTTCAAACTAACAAGTGACATTGCTTTTGTTCAAATGGTTAGTTTATAAGACCAACTACTATTGAAAGTATCAAAAATTTACCAAGTGTGATGCTGTTAACAGCAAAACATTGATACAAATATTTAATACGTACAGACTGTACGTATTACCCTTGCAATTTATTCCTTGCATGCAGATTCTATTTTCAAAGTCAAGGCATTGAAATCCTGAACTCAGAAATCAGCTCCTTTGGTGGCTTCTGATGTTGAATAAGCAGCAGGTTGTTTATACAGGAGGTCTCAGTGAAGTGGGCTTTGAGAGAGA
>NW_025213811.1:4676-6079 GCF_004010195.1 Chiloscyllium plagiosum | reverse complement strand
CCCCTAACATCAGTCCGATATCTAGCCCCCCTTAATTTAAAGCTATGCCCTCTTGTAATACCCGACTCCATACGCGTGAAAAGGTTCACACTGTTAACCCTATCTAACCCCCTAATCATCTTGTACACCTCAATCAAGTCACCCCTAAACCTTCTTTTCTCTAGTGAAAACAGCCCCAAGTGCCTCAGTCTTTCCTCATACGATTTTCCTTTCATACCAGGCAACATCCTGGTAAACCTCCTCTGCACCCGTTCCAGTGCCTCCACATCCTTCCTATAGTATGGCGACCAAAACTGCACACAATATTCCAGATGCGGCCGCACCAGAGTCTTATACAACTGCATCATGACCTCAGGACTCCGGAACTCAATTCCTCTACCAATTCAGCACAGTTACACACTGCGCACACTCTGGGTTGGTATTCAGCACAGTAACACACTGCACACACTCTGGGTTGATATTCAGCACACGAACAGACTGCACACACTCTGGATTGGTGTTCAGCACAGTAACAGACTGCACACACTCTGGGTTGGTATTCAGCACAGTAACAGGCTGCACACACTCTGGGTTGGTATTCAGCACAGGAACAGGCTGCACACACTCAGGGTTGGTATTCATTACAGTAACAGGCTGCACACACTCTGGGTCGGTATTCAGCACAGTAACAGGCTGCACACACTCTGCGTTGGTGTTCAGCACACGAACAGTCTGCACACACTCTGTGTTGGCATTCAGTATTCAGCACAGTAACAGGCTGCACACACTCTGCGTTGGTGTTCAGCACACGAACAGTCTGCACACACTCTGTGTTGGCATTCAGCACAGTAACAGGCAGCACACACTCTGGGTTGGTATTCAGCACAGTAACAGGCAGTACACACTCAGGGTTGGTATTCATTACAGTAACAGGCTGCACACACTCTGGGTCGGTATTCAGCACAGTAACAGGCTGCACATACTCTGGGTTGGTATTCAGCACAGTAACAGGCTGCACATACTCTGGGTTGATATTCAGCCCAGTAACAGGCTGCACACACTTTGGGTTGATATTCAGCACACGAACAGACTGCAAAAACTCTGGGTTGGTATTCAGCACAGCAACAGGCTGCGCACATTCTGGGTTGATATTCAGCACAGCAACAGGCTGCACGCATTCTTGGTTGGTATTCAGCACAGTAACAGGCTGCACACACTCTGGGTTGGTACTCAGCACAGTAACAGGCTGCACACACTCTGGGTTGGTACTCAGCACAGTAACAGGCTGCACACACTCTGGGTTGGTACTCAGCACAGTAACAGGCTGCACACACTCTGGGTTGGTACTCAGCACAGTAACAGGCTGCACACACTCTGGGTTGGTACTCAGCACAGTAACAGGCTGCACACACTCTGGGTTGGTA
>NW_025213811.1:0-4227 GCF_004010195.1 Chiloscyllium plagiosum | reverse complement strand
CAGTAACAGGCTGCACACATTCTATGTTGGTATTCAGCACAGTAACAGGCTGAACACACTCAGGGTTGGTATTCAGCACAGTAACAGACTGCACACACTCTGGGTTGGTATTCATCACACTAACAGACTGCACACACTCTGGGTTGGTATTCAGCACATTAACAGACTGCACACACTTTGGGTTGGTATTCAGCACTGTAACAGGCTGAACACACTCTGGGTTGGTATTCAGCACAGTAACAGGCAGCACACACTCTGGGTTGGTATTCAGCACAGTAACAGACTGCACACACTCTGGGTTGGTATTCAGCACACGAACAGACTGCAAACACTCTGGGTTGGTATTCATTACAGTAACACGGTGCACACACTCTGGGTCGGTATTCAGCACAGTAACAGGCTGAACACTCTGCGTTGGTATTCAGCACTGTAACAGGCTGCACACACTCTGGGTTGGTATACAGCATAGTAACAGGCTGCACACACTCTGGGTTGGTATTCAGCACAGTAACAGGCTGCACACACTCAGGGTTGGTATTCAGCACAGTAACAGGCTGCATACACTCTGGGTTGGTATTCAGCACAGTAACAGGCTGCACACACTCTGGGTTGGTATTCAGCACAGTAATAGGCTGAACACACTCAGGGTTGGTATTCAGCACAGTAACAGGCTGAACACACTCTGGGTCGTTATTCAGCACAGTAACACACTGCACACACTCTCGGTTGATATTCAGCCCACGAACAGACTGCACGCACTCTGGGTTGGTATTCAGCACAGTAACAGGCTGCACACACTCTGGGTTGGTATTCAGCACAGTAACAGGCAGCACACACTCTGGGTTGGTATTCAGCACAGTAACAGGCTGCACACATTCTGCACAGATATTCAGAACTTTGACTGGTTGTACGCACTGTGACTGCCTGCACTCACATCACATAGGTATTCAGCACTGTGACACTGTGGACATCTAGATCCCTGTGCACCAAAGCACACTTGAGATTTCTCTCCCAGTAGAAAATAAGTTGCCTTTCAGTTCCTCCGACTAAAATGGATAACCTCACATTATTCCTTGTTTAACATATCTGATAAATTTTGCCCCATTTCCTCACATATACATATCCATTTGTAAATTTATTTCTTAGTTGTAACTTACTTTCCCATCTATTTTCATGTCATTTGCAAATTTAGCTGTAGTATCTTCTGTCCCTCCATCCAAGTTATTAACATCGATTGTAAATAGTTGGGGTCCAAGGACTGAACCCTGTGGCGCCCCACTAGTTACATCTTGCTAAACAGAAAAAAGACCCATTTATCCCAATTTCTAGTTGGTACATAAATTACCCCTAACCACATGTAATCTTACCTTATGAATTAACCTTTTGTGTGGCACCTGATGAGATACCATCTGGAACATCAAATTGATACCCATTATCCATATTGCTTGTTACATCTTCAAAGAATTGTACCAAATTAGTCTTCATAAAACTATGCAGACTCCAATGGACGCATTTTCATTTACCAACTGTCCTGTTATTACTTCTATTCATAGAATCCCTGCAGTGTGGAAGCAGGGCATAGGGCCCATCAGGTTTACGCTGACCCTCCAAAGAACATTCCACTCAGACCCATATCCCCTACCCTATCGCTGTAATCTTTTATATCCCATTGCCAATCCACCTAACCTTCAAATCCATCAACACCTATTAAATGGAACCCACACTATCCAACCCCACCACCCCATGGCTGAACACTTTAATTCCCCCTCCCAGTCCACCAAGGACAAGCAGGTCCTGGGCCACCTCCATTGCCAAACCCTAGCCACCCGACATCTGGAAGAAGAACACCCAATCTTCCACTTGTAAGGTGGGGCAAAAATTCTTACCAAATACCCTGGACTAAAACCCTCTGAACTTGAGACATGAGTTTTGGAATTCACTTTTGAACAGAGTCACTGAGCTGTATGGCTGAGACAGACTAGGCAATATGCAAACCGAGGAGCAGCTGTCTGGAACAGAGGTATGGCTTGTAAAACTAAAGGAAGACCTCCACAAATGCCTCAGCTAAAAGACAATGAACACAGCCTACAGAGCAAACAACCAAGACATTCTGGGGTGAACAAAATTATGAAACAATTCAACTTTTAATCATTTGAACGTATGCAAAGATACTGAACATTCCACATCATTGTACAACATGCAAACCTGTTTGCCTTGAATGGCAAGGCCTTCACACGATCAGCAACACCTTAACCCACACCTATCTAAGAGAAATAATTTACACTCAAAACTATCGAAATCCCATTCACTTTGAAGAACCATTCACACCTCATCTAATGCACGGGAAGCCTCGAGAGGAGAAACAACAGCTCAGTGATCAAAGCCAGATTTGGCGGGCAATAAGGAAAACCAACAGTCAGTATACCTGGGGAACCCTAATCTCTCGCTTTGTTCAGTAAGAGATCTGTCCAGCATCAAGAGAACCAGCCACAGCCAGTCACAGCCTCAGGAAGAGAAGGAGAGTGAGCAATCTTCTCATTCACGAGTCTCCATGTACTGCTGAGAAGTTACTGGAGAGTCAAGAGACCAACTGGGGCCAGTACAACAACATCCACCACTGTCCAAGCCAACAGAAGCGGGTGAGCATAAGGTCATTGACCTCTACCCCAGCTCAGTAACGTAGGGTAGGAAGGGTAGCCTTTTGGGCCAATGGTGCAGGGTACTTCCCAGGGAAGGGAAACAGGATAGCACCCTGGGATTCGCGTTTACTCTCTCTGTCTCTTTTCCCTTGTCAGCCAGTAATTAACAGCTTTCTATAATTCAAAGCCCACTGTTCAAAGTCGGGATGTTAGTAGCTATCACACAAGTCTCATTTCACTTGATGCATTGCGTTATTTTTTTTTCTAAATATTCATTTTCTTGACAGGGATTATATTCTCAATTTTGCTTGTTTTCATAAAATCAGAGTTTCCTTTGCCTCTGAAGCATCTGCCTCCTGTGTTTTTCACCTCACCACATCTCACTACATAAGTCCAGTATCAGAATCAGGAAACTGTTGCACAATAAATTAACCATGAAACTTTATTGCTGGAACAGCACAGCAGGTCAGGCAGCATCCAGGGAACAGGAGATTTGTCGTTTCGGGCACAGGCCTGAAGAAGGGCCTGTGCCCGAAACATCGAATCTCCTGTTCCCTGGATGCTGCCTGACCTGCTGTGCTGTTCCAGCAATAAAGTTTCAACTTTGATCTCCAGCATCTGCAGACCTCACTTTCTCCTCAATAAATTAACCATCCAATTTAGCATGGCCAATCTACGTAACCTGCACATTTTTGGACTGCTGGAGGAAACCAGAGCACCCAGACAGGGGAAGAACGTACAAATTCCACACAGACAGTTACCCGAGGCTAGAATCGCACCCATTCCCTGGTGGTATGAGGCAGCAGTACTAACATCTGAGCCACCTTTAATAATAGGTTCTGACAATGTCCCAATGCCACAATAAATTAACCGATACTCTCTGCCTCCCTCCCTTTTTGAATAAAGGTGTTATATTAACATTTTTCCAATCCACTGGAACCTTTCCCACATTCACGGAATTTTGGAATATTGTCATCAATGAATCCACTAACTCTGTTGCCACTTTCCTTAAGACCCTCGGTTACAGGCCATCACCTCCTGGGGTCTTGTTTGTCTTCGATCCAAATAGTTTGCTTAGTACATTTTCCCTCGTGATGATCATTGTTCTAAGTTTCTTATTTTCTATAACCTCTGCATTTGCTGTTACTCTTGCAATGGCACAAGGTGTCCTCCATTGTGAAAATGGAAGCAAAGTATTGATTTCATGATTTTGCTATTTCTGTATTCCTCACTATTAACTTCCAAGTCTCTTCCTCCAAGGGACCTACATTCATTTTAGCTACTCTCTTCCCTTTTATATATTTAAAGAAGCTTTTGCTATCTATTTTTATTATTTTGTGCTCATTTTCTCTTATAATTAACCTTTGTTCTTTATATGATATTTTAGTAACCTCTGTTGATCTTTAAAAGTTTCTCAATCTTTCTTGCCTTTTCAATATGGCTATGCTTTAGTTTTTGTCTTTATGCTATCTTTGACTTCCTTGCTTGACCATGGATGCTGTTTCCCCTCTTACAGTATATTTCAGTTGAGATTTGAGAAGGGGACAATTAATCCTGCTATGGGTTTAGACCCTGCTCCAGGATTAGC
>NW_025213810.1:33605-36069 GCF_004010195.1 Chiloscyllium plagiosum | reverse complement strand
AATGAAAGCTTGATGAGCAAATAGAAAACATAACATACTGAGGCATTTGAGAAATGGTAGGTATTAATGAAGTTGGATTAACAGTTGCTTATGGAACGGAGGTGTTGTGGGAGGTTAGTTTAGATGCAATAAAATCTCAAACTAAAGTACAAACACATTTCTACTGGTCTGGACATCATTAGGATGTGGGTGAAATTTGGCAGACATGTCATATATGTAAGGTAATTGGAAAACTAATAAAAGTAGCACCTTCAAAAATCATTCATGTATTACAGGAACGTTTTACAAAGCTTTACATTAATGGCACAGAACCACTACCTAAAACAAAAGTGAGAATCATTATTTGTAAACAATAATGGATGTGCTCAGAGATTTCCAGAGGCCATTCCATACGCAAGATCACAGCTAATATGATTGTAGAAGAGTTGTTCAATATATTTTTCGAGATATGGACTACACACAGGGACACAATGAGATCAAGTGTCAGATTTTGCATCAACATTATTCAAGGAAGTTATGGGCAGCTTAGGAATAAAACAATTGTAATCTACTGCCGACCATCCCGCGTCACAGGGGAGGCTAAAAAGTAGACCTCAGACGGTCAAGGACATGTTAATGTTTCTCATTATGGCTGTCCAGATATTTGGGATGAAGGGATTCAGTTTGTACGTTTATTGCCATTGGCATGCACCAAATGAATCAAACGAATTTACTGAATTTGAATTACTGATTGGGCCTGACGTAATAGGAGCATGAAATAAATAATGGTGAAATTGATGAGTCAGAAATCAGAGACATATATTTGGATTATGAGTCAAATTTTAGAGAAAGGTAAAATAATGCACGGGAGTTGACGAGACAGCATTTCGAAAGTTACAGTTTATGATGAAAAAAGGAATTTGCAAAAGATCAAAAGTCACAATTTTGCTATCAGAAATCAAGATTTCTTACTTCCAGTGTCTGTCAACCTTTAAACGTAAGGTTTTGTGAACATTATTAAGTATAACGACGATTAAGAAGTGTGAACTATTTGATAAGGCCTGCAAACAGACTGAACGGAATTTGCAAAAGATCAAAAGTCACAGTTTTGCTATCAGAAATCATGATTTCTTACTTCCAGTGTCCGTCAACCTTTAAACGTAAGGTTTTGTGAACATTATTCAGTACAACGACGAGTAAGAGGTGTGAACTATTTGATAAGGCCTGCACACAGACTGAAATCTCTCGGAATGTGCGACGGCAATATGCTCAAAACACATTTTAAGAGTGAAGGAGAACAAAAGCAGAATGTGTTACTGGCCGCAACATCGACTGAAGAACCACGTTCAGAGTATTCTCAATTGGTCATACTTCAAATTGAATTCGTCAATGAGGAATTCGTCAAAAAATGGGATAAGTTATTAAGTTACCTCCGTGAGGATTCTCAAATGACTCTCAAAAGATTTGTTGATATCACATGAGGGATATGTGGAAATTCATTGGGAAGTGCTAATGTAATTCTGCATCGTGTCAATATAGAACATGCTGCTCCGATTAAGCAACATCCTTCTGGACTTAACATTTGTAACGTTAGCTCAGGTTCAGAAGAGATTAAACGCACGCTCAAAGACAACATAATCGAAGTGAGTCTCAGTGACTAGAGTTCACCCATAGTAATGGTGCTAACACCAGACGGTACCCCACAGTTATCCGTTGACAATCACACAGTCAGCACAGTTACGAATTCTGATTCATATCCGACTCCACGTTTGTATGACTGTATTGTGAAGATGGGAAAAGCGATGTTTGTCGCTCGGTTAGACTTGCTCAGACGATTCTGGCAGAAACATTTATTTGAAAGAGTGAAGACTGTTTCAGCTTTCGTGACAATGAATGGACTATATCAATTTAAACTCATGCCACTTGGTGTGAAAAATGCCCCGGCCACATTTGATAGGTTAGCTAATCAAGTCTTTCCTGGATTACACAATTGTGTAGTGTACATTGATGACCCGGTGGCGTTTAATCACACAAGGAAGAAAAATGTCAAGTAATTATCGAAATAGATTGAACGACTGCAGAAGGCAAGATTGGTGATAAACCTGCGGTAAGTGTGAAACAGTTCAAGACACATTCCTGGGCCATATTATCAGACATGGATATGTGGCCCTATTGAGTGTGAAAACTAACATCATTGGGATATTTTCCATACGTCCACGACAAGAGCAGTATTATGATTCTTGGGATTAAGTGGGTTTTGTTGGAAATTCATGCCGAAGTTTAATAGGATGGCTTCTCCACTCACTGAAGAACTGAAGAAATGTGTGAAGATTCACTGGACAGCAAACTGCAAGACAGCCTAAAAGCTGTGTTAGCCACTGACGCTCGACTCACCACATTTAATTACGCAAAATTATTCAAGGTAGTTATGAATGTGAGTGAGGTGGCTTCCAGTGTTACTACTCTTACAAGAAGACAAAGAGAA
>NW_025213810.1:31145-33298 GCF_004010195.1 Chiloscyllium plagiosum | reverse complement strand
TCTTGATCTCTCAGCCCGATACCCTTCTCCATTACTGATAAACCATTTATGCCGAAAACGTCGTGTCTCCTGCTCCTCCAATGCTGCTCGACCTGCTTTGCTTTGCAAGCGCCACACATCCTCACAGTAATGGGTCTGAGACGATCATATGTACTGATCATAATACATGAAAAGTTTTGGAGAAATGTAAGAGCAAAAATCCAATATATTTCAAAGGAGCTTATTATTGCAGCTGCTCAGTTTGAAAATGATACTTGTGACAGGACGAATAAGAGTAATTATCGACCCAGTGGCAAGAGTAAACGCACTGAAATGGAACGTAGTAATGAACGTTTGCATGGTTATAGTCAATGTAATGTGTATGTATTTTTGTGTGCTAACAGCCAAAGACGATGCGGTTTAAAAAGAAGCTGTCTTTACATATTAAAGTTTGTTATTCTTTAATGCAGAAGGTGTGGTGATGCTGTCACTGTTGAAAGATTGTTTTGTTCTTTGACATTTTTTTAAAGAAAGCAGTTGTAAAGGCAGTGGTGCAAGGACCCGAGGAAGTGCCCGGATTAACGACACCAAGGGAGTGGCCAGTTCTCCTAGGTTAAGTTTCTTTTTCCATTATGGTTTATGGCTGCCACAAAATGCTGGATTACAGGAATTCTACAAGCTTCAACAAATTATTCCTGCTTGACTTCCTCTGAAATCTCTGTATGATTTTCATTTCTTTTGCCTGTAAGAATCTGCGTTTAAATTAAACTTCTTGACAAGGAGTGTGATTATGGGATGAAACTGGATTGGAGCAGTTACTGAGTGAATGTGTTGTGTCCGGTCAATTAAGTTTTCAAAATTTAACTTACTGTAAATTCCATTCTCTTTTGCTTGTGTTTCATCCGTACTGTTGAATGGAAGTCTGATTTGGCATCACACCTGGAATATCTACTTCACATCTGCAACTCAATTAAGAAAACGCTAGTGTCTGAGCTCCCTTCTTAAAAAAAATTGTCAGGAGGTCGAGCCTGGCCCATAACAGATGCTAGTGTTATACTGGGGTGTCTGTCGCTGTCCAATCCTTCATGATGGAAGGAAGAGTTGTGTTAACGTAGCTGATCAGTCTCTAGAGCAGGGTTTTGGTTGTTGCCTCTGAAGAGATGTGGGTTCGAAGCTCTCTATGGCTGCAGTTTTTCATTGAGTCTGTTCATTTTGTTCAGACCATCTATTTCATTTCCAAGTTTAAAACAAAACACCAAGGAGACTAAAATCAAAATAAATATCCTGATTGGATGAAACGTTGTGCAGATCAGTTCTTTTTATTCTTATAACTTCCGCAAGCTCTGTCTGTGCATTTATCTTGCTGAATTTCGTTCAGTGAAAAAGGATTTGAAGTACTATGATGGTGTAAGTGTTAATTCACTGCGTTTTATTTAGTGCATATTAACTGCATTATACCGATATTGGGATCAGATACTGCTGATGCTTCAAGGAACAGAATAATTCCAGTCAGTAATCATTTGACACACATTATAACCATGTATAGCTTCGCATTTCTGCTGATGAATTCAGTTACTGAAATGGCATGAACAATCAAAGAATTTTTTTGCCAGCAGTATCAGCGACTTATACTGTCCTGCTACAAAAGTAATTGGCTTATATATTGGCGCTACAGAGTCCAACGTCTCTGCTCTGATATCCAGCAGTCTAAGTTTTCACCGTTTATCACCTTGAAAATTAATTGTTGCTGAAGCTCCTCTGTGACATCTGGTTTGACTGTTTTTCCTTGTGATCCCAAGACCAATCAAAGCCTCTCAACATTGCGGAATCACCACTATCTCAATACGTTTTTGGTAATCCTTTGGCAACTGTGGCACAACCTTCTGGTGTCACAACCTAACGTATCATACAAATCATTATTAATTTTGTCAGTGCTGAGGAGAGTTTGCATGGTGCTACCGACACCATGAAAATATTTCAAGAAAGTAGCCTCGATATTATCATTTTTTTCTTATTTAAAGGCAAATGCCATGTTCTGTGTTCAAATGCAACTCAATTGGCCAAACTAGTCAACCTTAACAAAGCAAAATTTCTTTATACACTATAGATAAAGTAAAACAAAATAAAGACGAATTTAGATTAACCCAATTCTATTGAAAAACGTAATAGAATGA
>NW_025213810.1:7592-30447 GCF_004010195.1 Chiloscyllium plagiosum | reverse complement strand
AAAAATAGATTTGCAAACCAGCAGTGGACAAAACCACAGATTCTACCTATAACTGAGCGAGGGAAAAAATATATATTTTACTTCTTCAAACCTCCAACTACTTCTGCCGTGTTGCGACTTCAAAAATAATTCTTCAAACTAAACTTAAAAGTTAAAAAGGATGCTGGAAATTCTGGTCTCTGAAAGCTGGCCACAATCATCCTGGCTGCTTGTATTGTTCCAAATTTAAAGAAACACACACAAGGCGTCCCAAGGTGTATGCATTATTCTTTTGTAGCCAGCTCGCTCTGTCTGCCTTAAAACTCTATTCAAAAGCAAAACAATATAACCAGTTAAAACCACAAGAGCGGCATAATGATTGGTAAAGTGTTCCTCTCTCAGGAAGATCTCAGCGTCAGACAAAGTTGTATGGTCAAATTGACAGACAAACCTAAGTGTCTAACAGAAGAGCACAGGCTTATCTCTGTGTTTTGAATTGTAGATCGTTCCTTATAATAAGGAAAAATATTTGTCAGTTCTCTCTTGTCATGTAAAACTGATCATGAAGAGGTTGGCAGCGAAATGGCCAAACCAATAACAGTAATACAACAGTTTACAGCGTGAAGGATGTTTCATCCCCAGCAGGATATAACCTATATTTTTTGTTAGATTCGGAAGTCACTGTTCATTACGCTTATGCAACACATTTGCACTGGTATCCATATTTCCTTGGTGAACTGTTATTTCTCCTTCGTACTTGATATTCTCAACTGGATTTTTATTTCTCTATTTTCTTTCTTTCGATGACCTTAACATTTTCTGAATTGCAACGTATAACTTAAAGCGCCAACGCCATTGGCTTGTCATAAATTTCCTTGACAATTTTATTTCAAAAACACCAATGATATTTTATTGCGAACAGATAGTTTCCAACTCTGAATGTTTTAATAAAGCTATAAAGCGGGTTTAATAGTCACAGTGTCCAACAGGACGGAGCCATGTCCTTTGACCCAAACTCCTCCATGCTGACAGTTTGTCCATGAAAGTTTACACTATTTCCCTGAATTTGGCCTGTAGCTTTTCTTAAAAAAAGTCTAACCATATCTGTGTCTAAAAGCCTTTTAAATGTTGTAAATTTACCCGCCTCAACAACTTCCAATCATTCCATATACATGCCACCATCTGTGTAAAGAGGTTGAACCTCAGGTTCCCTTGCATTCTTAAACTTCGGATCTCAAATTGATGTCCTCTCGTCCTTGATTCCACAATCCCGGGTAAAGGACTAAGAGTGTTCACACGATCCACTCCTCTCATGATCTTCTGCATTCCTCTAAGATCCTACCCTACCCACCACCCTTCAAGCTCCTATGCTCTGCAGAATACATCCTAGCTTGTGTGCAACCTTTCCCAACAACTCAGACCCTTGAGACCTGGTATTCTCCTTGTAATGTTATTTTGCACCGTTTCCAGTTCAATACATCCTTCATAGAGCAAGTTGGGGAGAGATAGCCCAATAGTATTATCGCTGGGCGATTATTGCAGGAACACAGTACGAATTATTGTGAGGTGGGGTCGAAGCCCACCACGGCAGATGGTAGCATTTGAATTCAATTTTTTTAAAAATCCTGGAATACAGAGCCGGCTGATGATAATGAAACCAATATCACTTGGCGGAAAACTGCATCTGGCTTATTAATGTCCTGTCGGGAAGGACATCGGATCTCTTGGTCTGGCCTACATGCGACTCCAGAGCCATAGTTATGTGTTTGACTCTCAGCTGCCCTCTGAAATGGTCGAGCAAGTCACTGGGTTGTATCAATGTCTAGAAAGCCACAAAAATGAACTAAAACCGGATGGCCGACCTGGCATCGATCTTGGAACTATAAAAGAAAGCGGCAGAAACACAAACACTCCTGTCGACAATGCAAACACCACTTACTCACATCTGGGGTCTCGTGCCGAAATTGGGAGAACTGTCTCACGGACTAGTCGAGCAGCAGCCTGACATAGTCATCCTTACGGAATCATAACTTAGAGATAACACCCCTAGACCACAACCATTATCATCCTTCGACATGTCCTGGCGTATGGCAGGACAGACCCAGAAGAGGTGGCGGCGTAGTGACATTAAGTCTGTAGGGAATTGCCCTGGGAGTCCGTGACGTCGACTCTGAAGCCCAGGAAGTCTTATCGCCTCAGGTTAATCATGTGCAAGGCAACCTTACTGAATAACACGTCTTCCTCCTTCGGCTGATGAATCAGTACTCCCCCCATGTGGAACAACATTTGGAGAAAGCACTTCGTGTGGCAAATGTGTAAAATGCAATCTTGGGTGGGGGATTTCAATGTCCCCTACTAAGAGTAGCTTTGCAGCAGCATTATCCTTTGATCTGTTCGGTTCCTTAATGATATAACTGCGAGACTGTGTCTGCAGCAGGAAGTGAAGGAACAAACAAGACGGAATAATGTAATTGATCTCATCCTTACTGATCTATCGGCTGCAATAGCATCTGGTCTATGACAGAATCGGTCAAAGTCGTGCCATTGTGGAGACGAGGTCACGCCTTCACATTAAGAATAACCTCCATCGCGTTGTGTGGCACGATCAATGTACTAAAAAAGGACAGACATTGAAACAATCTAGCAGCTCAAGACTCAGTATGAGGCGCTGTGGGCCATCAACAGCAGCAGAACTGCACTCCAGCACAATCTGCAATCTCATGGCCTGCCATTTCCCCTACTCAAACATTGCCATGAAGTCAGGTTCAATAGAGTGTGCAGGATGGCATGTCAGGAGACAATCAGGCAAATCCTAAAAATGAGATGTCAATCTCATGAAGCTACCAAACAGACGAATGCACGTAAGAAATGGCGTAAGCTGCGAGTGTAGACAGATCTAAGCCCTCCCATAACCAAGTGATCAGATCTAAATTCTGCAGCACTTCTACATCCTGTTATGAATGGTGGTCGAAGATTAGTCAGCTCACTGCAGGATGAGGCTCCATCAACGTTACAATCCACAATGATCGATGTGTCCAGCACATCAGTGAAAAAGACAAGGCTGATGCATTCGCAAAAATCTTCCGCTCATGCTCAGTGTCTCCCGTTTCCTCACTAACGCTCTCTTCTTACCTCTTCATAATTATCATTATGTTCTGAGAAAATACGGTCCTTCCAGAGAAACACAAATGAGGGTTTAAAGGGCCGGATTATAGGCTCTGTGGAGGAACAGAGTAATTCTGAGGTACGAATCCGTTGATCCCTCAAAGTTACCACCCAGGTTTGATACATTTCTTACGAAGACGTAAAGTGTGGTGGGTTTGATTAGCAGATGGATGAGTGTAAGAGACATGAGGTTTGTGGCAGCTCTATCGAGCCTTAGTAACACCACACTTGCAATGTTGTGTTCATTTCTGATCGTCTCATTACAGGAAACTTTTAAAGATGGTTTAGGGGAGTTTTACCAAGTTGCTACTTAGATGGGACAGCATTTCTTATGAAGAAAGTTTGAGAGAGCCAGGGATTCTGTTATTTAAGAGAATAAAAATGAGGTGTGACTAAATAGAGGTGGACAAAATGTTGAGAGGTGTACAGAAAGTGGATAGCCAGAGACTTTTTCCCAAATATCTATCAGGAAGGGGCATAATTTTAAGGTATTTGGAGGGATGTTTAGGGGAGACTCAGAGATAGGTTCTTCACACAGAGATTGTTGGATGTGTGGAATGCATTGCCGACAGTGATAGTCGCGTGAGATACATTAGGGAATGTTAAGCGAATTTCGACTAGGCACATGGCAGATATAGGGTGTAGGTTTGCTCGCTGAGCTGTAGGTTTGATATCCAGACGGTTCATTACCTGGCTAGGTAACATCATCAGTGGCGAAAGCTGTTGTCTCCTGCTTTCTATTTATATCTTTCTCCTGGATAGGGTTCCTGGGGTTTGTGGTGATGTCATTTCCTGTTCGTTTTCTCAGGGGTTGATAGATGGCATCTAGATCTATGTGCTTGTTTATGGCGTTGTGGTTGGAGTGCCAAGCCTCTAGGAATTCTCTGGCATTTATTTGCTTAGCCTGTCCCAGGATAGATGTGTTGTCCCAGTCGAAATGGTGGGTTTTTTTTATCCGTGTGTAGGGCTATGAGGGAGGGGGGTCGTGACTTTTTGTGGCTAGCTGGTGTTCATGTATCCTGTTAGCTAACTTTCTTCCTGTCTGTCCTACGTAGTGTTTGTGGCAGTCCTTGCATGGAATTTTTTAGATGACGTTGGTTTTGTCCATGGGTTTTACTGGGTCTTTTAAGCGTGTTAGCTTTTATTTGAGAGTGTTGGTGGGTTTGTGTGCTACTAGGATTCCGAGGGGTCTCAGTAGTTAGTTAAATGGCAGATAGTTAAATGAACTCAGTTTGATTTTAGAGTAGGATAAAATTCTATCATAACGTTGAGGGCCGCAGGGCCTGTACTGTGCTATATTGTTCTATGATCTATGCTCTTTCAACGAAATGTCCCGTGGTAGGCTGGTCCAGATCATGTCACATGCAATCGTCTGTGAGTTTGCAAGTTGGATGCAATATTGGAGTTGTCATTGAAGACAGAATGCAATTGTTGAAGTTTCATTTCTTTGAATAGAAAGTTATGACCATTTGTTTTCCAGCAAGGATCTGGGCGAGGACATATTTTGTCTGTTGTGTATGTGTGTGTTGTTATGTGTATTTGTGTATGTATATGTGTATATGTACATGTGTGCAGGTGTGCCCCATATATGCATATAATATGCGTACACGTATGTGTAAATGGTTTGGGTGAAAGTGTAGGTGGTCTGATAAGTACGTTTGCTGACAACATGAGAATGGATGAAGTTATAATAGTGACGAAAGTTGTGAAATGATGCAGTATGATATAGATCAATTGAAAATTTGAGAGGAGGAATGGCAGATGTATTTAACTCCAGACAAATTTGAAGTGACGCATCTTTGAAGTCAAGCGGCAGAGAACCAAATAGAACGACCCTTATGATTATTGATATGCAGAGGGATCTTGTGGTGGCAGGTCCTGCAAGTGCAACACAAACGACTAAGTTGGTAAATAAAGGATATGATATGCTTGCGCTCATTTGTCCGTGTTTTGAGTATACAAGTTGGCTAATTGCATTTCGGCTCTGAAAATCTTATTTGGGCCGTACGAGGACATTGTAAGGAACGACAAAAGCGACAATGACGTGAACAATCAGTTTCTCCAAGGCCCCACCCATAGTCGATCGGGGACTTGATTCCATGGAATGGACCTGACGCCCTAAAAATGATATGGAGACCCAAAGTTGAGGCCTGACCACACCGACAACAAGACTCCAAGAGAGACCAAAGCCAAAACCAATGCCGGGGATCACATCAGGTACACGCATTTCCCTTCCGGAACAGCAAACCATCCACTCTGACTCACAGGCTTGACAAGGACCAGCCATTTATCCATGAAAAGTTGGAGAAGCGCTGTCCAACAGGTGAGACTGAAGATCCCCTCCCCCGCTGGAAGGATATAAATCAAGACTCGTCTCGCCAAGAGAAATAGCTCACTCCTCCTTCACCTCAACTTGGTTTACAACCTAAGGTTTTCTCAAAGCACCAGATTCACTGCATGGTGTGCGTGGACAAGGCAAAGGTCCCTCTGATCCACACGTCTTGGTACTTAAACATGACAAACTTTACTAGTTACTGTTCCCTGGACCGAGACTGTTTAATAGTGAAGTGCAATCTGCACTACATGCTAGCTCTGGTGGCTAACTCTCTGACCCAGCTGTAGTTTACATCCCAACACATACATATCTGAAGAGCGCACGTGCTGAAGTATATACTGCTACAAACAGCCTCGAGGGGTAATACACTCTTGTTGAAGACAGCCAGTAAGTTTAAAAAGCCCAACATAATGAGTGTTATACCAAACTAGCAAAAACAGCTTTTCTGTCGCCGAGATGACGTTTTTATTGAGAACGTCGGTGATCTCCGGTACTTCTACCTACACAAGTCTACATTCGTCATTGAGTCTTCCTTTTAACGTAGAACATACAATACACAACATTACGTTGCCGTACAGGTCCTTCAGACCTCGATGTTGCGCCGACCTGAGAAACCGATCTGAAGCCCATTTAACCTACACTATTCCATATGTCTATCCATTAACCATATGAATACCCTTCACGTTGTCGAGTCTACTACTCTTGCTGACAGGCTGTTCCACGCCCCTACTTCCCTCAAAGTGTTGAAAATGCTCTCACACCGTCCGATATCTACCACTCCTCACTTAAATATTATGTCCCCTTGTGCTCACCGTCAATATTCTCGGAAAATTAAGCTCACTGTCCACCCTACCTGAGCCTCCGAGTTTCTTATATACCTCAAATAATCCACTTCTCAATCTTCTTCTCTCTTACAGAAACTGCCTGAAGTCTTTTAGCCTTTCCTCGTAAGAACTGCCCTCCATACCAGGTAACACCCCAGTAAATCCCCTCTGAACACTTTCCAAAGTTTTCATATGCTTCATGCAATGCGGAAGCTATAATTGCACGCAATATTACAAACGTGGCCACAACAGAGTTTTGTACAGCTGTAGCATGACCTAATGGTTCCGAAATTCGATCTCTCCACTCATAAAAGCAACACATCGTACGTCGTCTTACCAACCAGATCAAACTGGGTGGTAACTTCCGGGGTTCTACGTTCATGGACACTGAGTGCTCTCTGTTCATCTACACTACCAAAACTCTTACTTTTAGCCCAGTACTCCTTATTCCTGTTGCTCCTTCTAAAGTGAATCACCTCACAATTTTACGCATGACGTTACATTTCATACCTCTCAGCCCAATTCTGTAGTTTCTCCGTGTCCAGATTTGAACTGCAACATGCTTCAGCACTATCCACAACTCTACCGACCTTAGTATCATCCGCAAATTTACTAATCATCCTTCTTCTCCTTCAACCAAGGTCAGTTAAAAAATGGCAAACAGCGGTGACCCAAAACAGAACCTTGCGGTACACCACGTGGAACTGAACTCGAGGATGAGCATTTCCCATCAACCATCTCATTCTGTCTGCTTTCAGCTCGCCAATTTCTGGTGCAAACCGCTAAATCACCCTCAATCCCATGCTTCCGCATTTTGTGCAATAGCCTACTGTGGCGAACCTCATCAAAGGTCTTACCAAATCCATATACACCACCTCAACAGCTTTACACTCATCCATCTCTTTGCTCGCCTCTCAAAGAACTCAATAAGGTTTGTGAGTCACGACATACCCTTAAAAAAACGTATTAACTATCCGTAATCAAGTTATTCATTTCTTGATAATTATAAATCTTATCTCTTATTACCTTTTTCCAACACTTACAACTGAAGTAAGGCTCAATGGTCTATAATTACTGATGTTGCCTCCGCTCTCGTTTCCGAACATGGGGACAACATTTGCTATCCTAGAGTCTCCTGGCACCATTCCTGTAGACAATGACGAAATAAAAATCAAACACTAATCTTCTCACTGGCTTCCCAGAGAATCGTAGGATAAAACCCATCCGGACCAGGGGGGTTATCTATTTTCACATGCTCCAGAATCGCTATCACCGTCGTCATTGTGAAGCTCAACCAATCTATTCTCGTATCCTGTAAATCAGTAGTCTCCTCGACAATATTTTTTTTCCAGTGTGGATTCCTTCAATTCATTTAGTGGCTCCCGTGTCTCCTCTGACTCCACTCACAACTTCCCACTGCTATCCTTGGTTGGCCCTCATCTTACTATTGTCATTCCTTTATGCCTGGTATGCCAATAGAACTCCATTGGGTTGTCCTTGATCTTATCTAACAATGAGTTCTCATGACCCGTTTGTCTCTTGTTAGCTCCGTCTTTAGGTCTTTCGTGGCTAAATTACAACTTCCAATCGCCAGAACTGAGCCTTTACATCTCATCCCAACATAGTTAAAAATCACACAACACCAGGTTGTAGTCCAACATGTTGTACATCCCAGTCCAACATCGGCATCTCCAAATCATCCTAACACAAGCCTTCTTCTTACTCTTGAAAAGAACTTCAACTTCTTCAGTAAATCACAGCTTCGTCGCTCGACTACACCCTTCCTACCTGACAGGCACATACTTGTGAGGGACACCTGTAGTCTGTTCGTTGAATAAGCTCCAAATTTCAAATTTACCCATTCCTGCAGTTTCCTTCTCCATACTATGCATCCTAAATCTTGCCTGATTGCATCATATTTGCTTTTTCCCCAGCTAAACATGTGACTTGTGGTATGTACCAATCCCTTTCCATGGCTAAACTAAACATAACAGAATTGTGGTCACTGTCACCAAGATGCTCAGCTGCCTCCAAATCTAATACCTGTCCATCTTCATTACCCAGCATCAAATCAAATGCGGCCTCGCTCCTTCTTGGCCTGAATACATACTGTGTCAGGAAGCCCTTCAGCATACATTACAACAAGTGACCCATCTAAAGTAAATGGAGTATAATATTGCTAGTCAGTATTTGGATAGCTAAAGTTCAACATAACAACTGTCATGTCACTTTCGCTCCAGTCGAGAAACATCTTTGCTATTCTTTCGTCTGTACCTCGGAACTATTCTTTCTCAACTTTTTATTAACACTTGAATTTACTTAAAATGCCCGCTTAGATTCACCTTAATTTTCACAGCCAAGGTTATCAGGTGTCCCTTTTAGTCCTACTGATTTCCTTCTTCAGTAAACTCCATTATTCCCTGTATAAATCCATGGATGTTTTTTATCCCAGCTGCCGTTACCTTAGCTGTGCCACCTTCTGTATTTCTGGTCATAAACCTCAATAACCTTTGCCATTCAGGTTTCCCTATTCCTGCAACTTTGCCATTCACCCTCACATAAACATATCGAAGATAAACTCTAAGTATCTCACTTTTAAATGCTTCCCACTTGCCAGAGAATCGTTTGCCCAGAAATAAATTCCTTCAATCAAATATTGAAAGCTCCTGCCTAATTCCAACAAAATTAGCCTTGATACAATTGAGAACTTGAACCTGTGAAACAATTTTGCCTCTGTTCATCGATATTTCAAAATTTATAAAACTGTAGTCACTGATCCCAAAGTGCTCCCCACACTGTCACTTCAATCACCTGTCGTGTCCCTTTCCCGCAAGAGTAGGTCTCAGTTTGCCACTTCCTGAGTAGGATCCTCTACACACTGCTTGAGGAACACTGCTTAACAAATTACACCCAATCTCAACCCTTAACGCTCCGGCAGTCCTGAACGTACTAAACAAATTCCACCCCATCTGAGCCCTTAACGCTCGGTTGGTCCCATTCTCTGTGACGAAAATTAAAATCCCGTACTACGAAAACCAAGTTGTTCCTGCAAGTTTCCCTAATCTCTCTGCATGTTTATTTTTCGAATTCCCGTTGACTATTTGGTGCCCACTCGTACAATCCCTATGAGGATTTAAAATTTGAATTTAGGTTATTATTAGAAGCAACAAGTAAATGTAGATTTTTTTACTAATCACAAAATGGCTTTTAAATATAAAAGAATGTAACAAAATGGTTGAGAATAGTGATTTAACTCTGTGAACCAGTACTGCTGATTTGCAGAATTAAGCTGAAATCAAAAGATAAGAGGACAATAGAGTTTTTATCAAATGAATACTGACACATTAATTGACGTTGAACAGCTATAATGGCATGATGATTGACCGAAATAAGAACCCTTTCCCAGGAAATATCATTGGTTTAATGTGCTGCAAATCATGTCACCTTATTATATGTGATTGGTCTTTCTTGTAATTAAGGCTGTACTATCTCTTATAAAATGCATATAAATAATGTGTAATTTTCGAATGTAATTGCGGAACTTCACCATGGAACACAGAAGCTAAAATCTCTGTGTTGCTGGATAGAATTGCGTCAAGGTACCCTAATTCAATAAACTAATGACACGTACTTTTGTACAGACCACATTCCATTGATTAGTTTGACCGATCTCGAACCAAGAGGCCCCTCTTGAGGGGTCATAGACCTTCACCTATACCGTCAGCATAACATGCTTATTGCTTAGCTCCACCCACAAAGACTTACTGAATGAACCTTCAGTTATTTCATCTCCGATTACTGCTGTGATTGTTGCCTTAATCAAAAATGAAATGTCCATTTCACTACTACCACCACCTCGATAACACCTCAACCTACTGTACCTTTGCACAACAATCTGCTACTCATGCCCCTGCCTTAGCCATGTTTGTGTAACGGCGATGATATCCCAGTCCCACGTAACGATTCACGCCCAGAGTTAATCAGCCTTATCTAGCACTCATCTTTCATTAAAATAGATGAAATTTAATCGACCATTCCTTGCTCCCTTTCGCGTTCCAGCCTGATATGTATCTTCAATTTACTAACTCTGATTACTTTATCTCCTTTAGGCCTCGTACTTGTCTCCCTGCTGTTGAAGATTCCACCCCTCCCCTGGCCAATCTAGCTGAAACTGTCCCTTGCGGAATTAGGAAACCTGGCCGCCAAAATGCGTGACGATGCTATCACTCTAACAATGTGATATTGTCCTTGGTTCTTATTTTAGACAGCTGTCATGAAGGCAGAGGTGTCAAGGCCTCGAGGAAGAGCCTAGTTTTTTAAAAAATAAATGGCACGGGAGTAGCCAGTTCTCCGAGTTCAGAATTTTGTTTTCTTGGTTACGAGCAAATCTGACCACCAAAATATTCGACGCCGTCCTTCTCAAGACAGTCCGTCGTCAAAAGCTCCAGCTTAGTCGAATAATCACATCAATTCACTGCTTCTTCAACTTAAGTAATGTAACCGAGATGTGTGTGTTATTTCTGTATATTTTACTTCAAAAACTTGTCGATCTCATGAAAGAAATGCACATCGTGCAAAACATAAAATCTATCTGATCAACAACTGCAATAATTCCTTTTTTTTGCATTAACTTTGATTACTTCATTATATCAAACGCTAATTACCTCCCTGGAGAATGACATGTGATATATAAAGTATAATTTTGAATAAATTGCAAAATCCTTTCAGAGCTTCTGTCCGAAATGCATGCACTATTGAGAGATCTTGTGTTTGCCATCTATTACCCAGTTATTGCTGCCATCGGGGTTCCAGGTAAGACACTGTCTAGCGTTAGCAGTTCTTTCATTCAGTTCTTAGCTCCATCAGTTTTATTTTCAATTCAAAGGTAACGCTTCTCCATGTTGGATCTTTTCTTTATCATATTTGCTGCTTTATTGTCCATTCATCGTTGCTACGTCTGAACATTAAACAATATGATATTCTGTTTTGACAATGTTGTGCAACATTTTTGTTGCATTATTGAACAATCCACATAACACAAATGTAGCAATATGTCACACCAAACATAATTTCTCCCCGAAGTAGATCCGCTATTCAGGTCTGACAAAATAAATTGGTATTTCTAAAGTTAAAATGTAGTTATGCATTAGTTAACAATCTAAACTTTTTAAATAATATCCATTCCGCCATTTACTCTTCGCGTGCTGCAGTGTAAAGTGACAACGAGCACCCGAGCTACAAATCATCTCACAAACTTAGAACCACAACAACAAGCTCTTTTGTGGCCTTGGACATGATTCGATAAGTGTAGTTGTCCATAATCACCATTGTATAAATCCAGTTGTGTTGTGTTAAGCTGCTGGTTATATATGATCAACAGAAGTGCGTTATGGTCAAAGAAATAACTATTTTAGTGTGGAAATATCATATGTGTGAATATGTATTCTGTTGAGTAATCTCGCTGAAGTTTTATTGTGCTCTGGTTGAATTGTCAAATTGTGATGATAATATTTTTTAGGACTACAGTGCGATTGATCTTCACAGTGGGAAACAATGTCAACAACTGATTCAAAATCGATTGGCTTTCGCCAATGAATAATTCCAGCAAAGTGAATGAACGAATTTCCCAAAGTGAATTGTCTCAGTCACTGAGCTATTGACACAAGAAGTGTTGCTACAGTTGAAAATGACTGAAGAGTTCAATGTTTCTCCCAATTCACAGGACACTGTTACACTTCTGTGTTAGCAGTTTCTGATGTGCCGAAGTGTATGACAATTGATTGTTTGATTTCCTCTGTCACTACCACAGGGCAAGTCTATTCACATCATCACCATTCTCCTCATATTAGATGAGACATCAGAACTGGTGGAATCTCTAATGTGTAATTCATAATGTTTAATTACAAATATCCATTGCAGAAAATAGCTCACATTTAACACCAATGACATACATCAGCAATGAGCAAGATCTGCACTTCGTTTTATGGTAGTAGTGGGGAGGTAACATGGAAAGATCGAGAGATTATTCTGCTGGTATGATCTCATCACCTGAGAGTTGCATTGGTGCAGATCGAAACGGATTATCCGATACTAATATTAGCTGAAGAGGTTGGAGTCGTGCACAGGCAAAGAAATGCTTGCAGTCTTTGCAAATTTTTTACAGAATAAATGTTATGAATAATAATTATTTATGCAGCATTCCCAAAGTCAAACACTGTTGCCAAAAAATCGAAAGATCTCATCTCAGTTTAGCTCATAAAACAAGGTTGACGTTGAGCATTTTCTTTTGCACCTCCTTGGGTCCACCAAGAACATCTGTTTATCAACACGCACTACTTGATGTTCCTTTTTTATGCTTGTTCCCCTCAGTGCTTATTCAGGTGACTGAAGAGCAGACGTTTTGGCATCATATTTGGTCATTTGCAAAGTATAGGGGGTTCCTTATGAATATCGACCGTCAACTTTAAATGAGTGAACACTTTGAGTTAATTCTAGAAATGTCACCTTGCATCCTAAGCGCGTTAAAATCTTGGCTGAATACATTTTTCTCTGCTCAACGTTGATATTTCAGCATTGATCTACAAACGTACTTTTTAGAAATTTTCTCTTGTTACTGCTGTGTTATTTTTTCTGGTGGATTTAGTTTTCCTGTGTTGGAGTGGAGATTCAGTCGAGTTTTTTGTTCATTACGTCTGTTAGGTTTCAATTGAATATTTTTCAATATACTCGTACTGATACGTTATAAACTTAACTTTGATCACTGTGCGACAATCTGGCAATACTTTTCCATTGGATAAAGCAAAGCTTTCAATATTCTTTGACAGTTACAAGCATTGAGTTCACGATGTATCATCGAAAGTACAGCCGATTCAGTAACTATTTTACTCTTTCCTTCCATCCATATTTTCCTCCCCCTCTATTCCAGCTAATGTAGCAGTGGTAATGGTTCTGTATCGAAGAAGATGTGGTCTCTCCGAATGTGTTACTTATTATCTGCTATCCATGGCGGTGACAGATATCCTCGTCATGATCAATGCTGTAATATTAAACAGGATTGCTTCTGTCTACTTCCCATTCAGTTACTTGTCTGTAACGCCAGTGTGCGCTGTGCGTACTGTCTTAATTTTTATCGCAATTGATAGCTCTGTCTGGTTAACTGTTGGTTTCACCTTTGATCGTTTTGTGGCTATCTCCTGTCAGAAGTTAAAAACAAAATACTGTACAGTAAACGTGACAGCACGGGTAACAGGAATCGTGTCTGCATTGGCCATTCTGAAAAATATCTTCAAATATTTTCAATTTGAACCACAGTACATAATTAATGGGGTACCGTGGTTCTGTGTCATAAAAGCAATATACTATACATCACCAGCCTGGACTGCATATGACTGGATACGATCCATTTTAAATCCTTTTCTCCCATTTATTCTAATTTTACTCCTTAATGTATTGATGGTGAGGCACATTCTGATAGCCAATAGGGCACGTAGAAGATTCTGCACCCAGAAAAATGTACTGAATCAGATTGACCCAGAGATAGAGAAACGGAGGAAGTCCATTATTTTACTGTTTGCCATCTCGGGCAATTTCATACTGTTAAATTTGCTTTACTTTGTGACGATCCTGAATGTCCAAATTGCGCATGCTACTTATTTGACAGGTTCCAATGTCAGTGATTCTACGTTTATTCTCCAAGAGACCGGATTTATGCTTCTGCTATTAAGTTCCTGTATGAACCCGTTTATTTATGCTGGGACACAAAGTAAAACACTCTCTCACACACACACACACACACACACACACACACACACACCCCTATTAATGGGTGACGAACTTTCCCCATAAAACCGTAACTTTCATTTGGTCACTCATCCGATTGCTGAATAACAATTTCCAATAAAGCTTAGTGTACAAAGATATGGAAATGAGACCAAAAAGACAATGTTTTCTGCACGTTGGCCATCGACATTTAGACCAGATGTAAAGAAGCCAGCATATCACCCATTTCTCTGGAAACTTGGACAGGTTTAACACTGTTTTTACGAGACTGAGACATAACGTGTAGTTCGGACCGGAATTGTTAAAAAAGGAAATGATACAAGCCAGGGTACAGTGGAGTCCTCTCGCCAGCGACATGTTTAATATTTCTAAGCTGCCAAGGGAAAAGTAAACACAAATACGCAAGAGAAGGTTTTAACTTTGTTCTAGTTTGTCAGCGGATATCACTTAAAATATATGTCTAAAAGTTTCTTTCAAATAAATTACTTCTCAACTGAGTGACTAAATGGTTTTCTATAACAAAACTGCCTTTCAATTTCCAAGTATTGAGATATGTGAGTTTAAGAGATTCTGTACATTATCTTCCTTAGTTGAGGATGACCACAATCTGTCGCTTTTCCGTTCCAAATTCTCCACCTCCATTCAGTCCAGACGGTTTTGTGTAAAATTAAACAGGGTGATGCAATACCCACTCCAACAGGAATCCGTACGCCCGTTGTGTTTACCTGTGACGATTCTATCTCTTTTATAAGGTTATATTGTCCGTTTACTGGAAGCGAGATTGGAAGATCAATGTTTCAATCTGGTTGCTGGGTGCCACTTGAGTAAACAGCTTGGGAGGCTTTCTTTAAATGCAAAGTCCACATGTGTGACGCTGGAAAAGCACAGCAGATCAGGCAGCATCCGACGAGCAGGACAGATGACGTTTTGAGAATAAAGTTAAAAATCACACAACACCAGGTTATAATTCAACAGGTTTATTTCGAAACACCAGCAGTCGGAGCGCTGCTCCTTGATCAGGTGGTTGTTTGAGGAGAAAGTGAGGTCTGCAGATACTGGAGATCAGAGCTGAAAATGTGTTGCTGGAACAGCGCAGCAGGTCAGGCAGCATCCAGTGAACAGGGTAATCGACTTTTCGGGCATAAGCCATTCTTCAGGAATGAGGAACGTGTGTCCAGCAGGCTAAGATAAAAGGTAGAGAGGAGGGACTTGGGGGAGGGGCGTCGGAAATGTGATAGGTGGAAAGAGGTCTGGGTTGGTTCGTCCGGGTGGCCCAGAGGTGCTCTCTGAATCGCTCCGCAAGTAGGCGGCCTGTCTCCCCAATATAGAGGAGGCCACACCGGCTGCAGCGGATGCAGTAGATGATGTGGGTGGAGGTGCAGGTGAATCTGTGGCGGATATGGAAGTTTCCCTTGGGGCCTTGGAGAGAAGTGAGGGGGGAGGTGTGGGCGCAAGTGTTGCACCTCCTGCGGTTGCAAGGGAAGGTGCCGGGAGTGGAGGTTGGGTCGGTGGGGTGTGTGGATCTGACAAGGGAGTCGCGGAGGGAGTGGTCTCTACGGAAGGCTGATAGGGGAGGGGAGGGGAATATATCCTTGGTGCTGGGGTCTGTTTGGAGGTGGCGGAAGTGACGGCGGATGGTGCGCTGTACATGGAGATTGGTGGGGTGGTAGGTGAGGACCAGTGGGGTTCTGTCCTGGTGAGGACCAGTGGGGTTCTGTCCTGGTGGCAGTTGGAGGGGGGGGGTTCAGGGGCGGAGGAGCGGGAAGTGGAAGAGATGCGGTGGAGGGCATTGTCGACCACGTCGGGGGGGAAATTGCGGTCCTTGAAGAAGGAGGCCATCTGGGTTGTGCGTTTTTGGAACTGGTCCTCCTGGGAGCAGATGCAGCGGAGTCGAAGGAATTGGGAGAATGGGATGGCGTTTTTACAGGGGGCAGGATGGGAGGAGGTGTAGTCCAGGTAGCTGTGGGAGTCGGTCGGTTTGTAGTAGATGTCCGTGTTGATTCGGTCGCCTGAGATAGAAATAGGCAAGTCGAGGAAGGGGAGGGAGAAATCTGAGACTGTTCAGGTGAATTTGAGGTCGGGGTGGAAGGTGTTGGTGAAGTGGATGAACTATTCAACCTCCTCGTGGGAACGCGAGGCGGCGCCGATACAGTCATCGATGTAGCGGAGGAAAAGGTGGGGGGTGGGGCCTGTGTAGTTGCGCAAAACGGACTGTTCCACATATCCTACGAAGAGACAGGCATAGCTGGGGCCCATGGCTACTCCTTTGGTTTGGACGAAGTGGGAGGATTGGAAAGAGAAGTTGTTCAGGGTGATGACCAGTTCAGTCAGTCGAAGGAGGATGTCAGTGGAAGGGTACTGGTTGGTACGGCGGGAAAGGAAGAAGCGGAGGGCTTTGAGTCCTTCGTGATGGGGGATGGAGGTGTACAGGGACTGGAGGTCCATGGTGAAGATAAGGCGTTGGGGACCGGGGAAGCGAAAATCATGGAGGAGGTCGAAGGCATGGGCGGTGTCCCGAACGTAGGTGGGGAGTTCTTGGACTAAGGGGGACAGGACCGTGTCGAGGTATGCAGAGATGAGTTCGTTGCGGCAGGAGCAGGCTGACACAATGGGTCGGCCGGGGCAGTCAGGTTTGTGGATTTTGGGCAGGAGGTAGAAGCGGGCGGTGCAGAGTTGTGGGACTATGAGGTTGGAGGCGGTGGATGGGATATCCCCCGAGGTGATGAGGTTATGGACGGTCGGGGAGCTGATGGTTTGGTGGTGGGGGATGGGGTCATGGTCAAGGGCGCAGTAGGAGGAGGTATCTGCGAGCTGGTATTTGGCCTCAGTGGTGTAAAGATCGGTGCGCCAAACTACTACCGTGCATCCCTTGTCTGCTGGTTTGATAGTGAGGTTGGGGTTGCAACGGTGGGAGTGCAGGGCTGCGCGTTTCGAGGGTGAGAGGTTGGAGTGCGTGAGAGGGGTGGGCGAGTTCAGGTGGCGGTTAATATCGCGGCGGCAGTTGGCTATGAAGAGGTCGAGGGTAGGTAGGAGGCCAGCACGGGGTGTCCAGATGGATGGGGTGTGTTGGAGGCGGGAGAAAGGGTTGTCAGAGGGTGGGTGAGAGTCTTGGTTGAAGAAATTGGCACGGAGGTGAAGGCGGCGAAAGAATTGTTCGATGTCACGCCGCGTGTTGAACTCATTAATCCGAGAGCGTAGGGGAATGAAGGTGAGGCCTCTGCTGAGGACTGATCTTTCATCCTCAGAGAGGGGTAGGTCTGGAGGGATGGTGCAAACACGACAGACTGGGAGCTAGGACCTGGTGTAGGGCGGGAGCTGGGTGTGGGGGCGGGATTAGGCCTGGGGGCGGGGACGGAGATCGATGTGGGGGTGGGGTTAGACGTGGTGACGGAGATCGGCATGGGTGCGGAGACACATGCAGCGTTGTAGTCGTGCAGGTTAGTGATGTCACTGGGGGCGGAAGTGGCTGTGGCGGCGACCGAGACAGTGCTATTCCCAATAGCCGCGGGGGCCGCGGGGACCACTTTCCTCATTCCTGAAGAAAGGCTTATGCCCGAAAAGCCGATTCTCCTGCTCCTTGGGTGCTGCCTGACCTGCTGCGCTTTTCCAGCAACACATTTTCAGCTCATTACGTATTTAAGTCCTGCTAAGATTCGCTTTTCCAAAATGCAGTATCTCACATTTATCTAAATTAAACTCCATGTGTGATTTAACTGCATAAAATGGAACGGTTAGAAAAAAAAATTTAAGGAAAGCAGCTGCAGGCTGAATCTTCGAGCTTTTAGGTATGAGTCAGGTTGAGTTTGGTGGAGTGATTTTCACTGCAAGTTTTCTTGAGTTTTTTTTCACAAAATTCATCACATTATTTGGCTTTTCAGCCCTTCTGGTGAGTATGATATTTGATTTCTGTTCATTTGTTCACAGAGCAACTCACCATTCACCAGGGGTTCTGGAATTGACCAATGTTCTAGGGATTAGTATTGTCAGTATGGAGCTGCATAATTCCTGGCATGCCAGACAGGGAGAATTGCCGACAATATCATCGTCGTTTTTGGAAATGGCCAAAGTTCAGCTGTAAACGAAACAGCTTGAATTCGAGTCAAACATAAAGAGAAAAGGAAATTATACAGCTTAAATTGTGATTAAAAGCAGAGAAAGAGGTCTTTGCAGGAGCAAGGGAGAAATACAGAGAACAAAAGCATAAAGAGAAAGGGTTTGAACTTCAGAAGGTGGGAAATAGAGAGCAAGGTCGACTCTAAAAAGACGGAGGTGAATGTAAAAGTTCAGCTTAGTGAGGAGGATAGTGATGCAAAGTAAATCCATTGTCCCCAACAGCCTTAGTGTATATCTATTCAAACGTGACCAGACACTTCAGATATACAATGAGAAGGATGTAGAAGCCGTTTTCTTTTCATTTGAGAAAGTGGAGAAACAGATGATGTGAGCGGTAACCATGTGGGTATTGATGTTCCACATAAAGGTGTGAGTCAGACGGAGTGGAGTATTTGTCTCACTATAAGGGAAGATACTTTGGAGTATAATGAAGTGAAAAATGCTATCTTGACTGCATATGGGCTGGTGCCAGAAGCCTACAGACAACGTTTCAGGAACCTAAGGATGGACCCTGACTAAATGTACGTTAAGTGTGAAATGACGATATAAAGTAATTTGGATAGGTAGACAAGATTGAAAATAAGAGTTCTTTGAGAGACGAGTAGTATGGAATAGTAACTCATTTCCCAAAGTAGTGAGAACTCATGTGGAAGAGCAGTCAGTTAAGACTGCAAGATTACCCAATTGAAATTGCTGATGTTTATTTGCTGATTCATAAAACAAAGCATTCAGTGGTTTGCACTGCTGCCTTACTGTGCCAGGGACAACTGTCTGTGTGGAGATTGAACATTGTCCGTGTCTCAATGTGGATTCCGCCGGGTGTCCCAGTTTCCTCTCAAAATCCAAAGATGTACGCATCAAGTCAATTGGCAATGCTAAATTTCCCATGGCGTTCAGGGATGACCAGGTTAGGTGCTTAATCAGGGTTGAATATAGGTTTTAAGCAGAATGGTTCTACGGAGCTTAGGTGTGGATTGTTGGATAGAAGGGATTTTTTTTTCATACTGAACTTAGATAATTCTATGAGAATTCAATGTTTGGTCTTTCAACATCAATTTCGACGTGTTAGAGATAGAAAGTCAGGAAAATAGACATCCTCAGATGCTTTGGTAAAAAAAGAGATCTAATTGAAGATAATAAAAATACGCTACTGAAAAGTAAACAAAAGCAAACCCATGAGGTGTAATGTGAAGAGAAAAGGCTCAGATATGTTCACTGTAATCGTGTCGCACAGTTAATGGTTTAAGAAAAGCACTGTGAACACGGATGTTGAAAACTAGGTTAAGACAGTGAATTCTGTTGAAATGGTGAAGTAAAGCAAAGGGGAAACTGAAAAGCTGCACCAGAATTTGGCATTCTGGCCCGAGGTTGGATGAGAAGAATGTGCCAGATTTCTTTGCACGATTAATTTGCGCGTGTGATGTTAACTTGCACGTGCAAAGAGGGGTAGGGTAAGAAATTGTAGTTCTAAGAGATATGGGAGCGTGTCTTGCTTTATTGGTTCGCGATTCAAGGGATATAGCATTCAGAAGTATGACTGCCATACTAGGTCGTATGATAAAGGCAGTCCTTTGTATTTCAAAAGAAGCTGTTCCTTGTCTCAACGATACTCTGCCCTTGAGTTTTTTCAGATGGGTAATAACTCAGTTGGGGCTCCGGTCAAATTGGTTTGGTACGGAAATTAAAATGATTTTTAGGGGCTTTTTTTCATCTATGTACACAGGTGAGACTTCAGACCAAAGTGGTCAGGATTTAGAAGTAATCTGTAGAATGATAGGGGAGTGGTCAGATCTGTAAGCTGAGCAATTTCGTTCAATCCAGAACTGGTTGGGCGTTAAACAAGAAGTTGTATGGAAACTCTCTATTCTGCACTTCTAACTTCAACGTGTAAGCATTTGATCGTTTTTGTACTGTGTTTCAAAGGGGGTTTGCTTATTGGGTCTGTTATGACAGTTTGGACAGAATGTGTTCGGTAGGGGTTCTTTATTCTGTTCCTCCTGTGTCATTATGAATAGATGTTTTGGCCTGTTTTAAACCAGTTAGTCCACCTCGCTAACTTCATCCAGGTAATTTCCACTGTACACTTAAGGAAACACATTGCAAAACGATATTCTGAATTGCCTGTTTAAGATTGTTTTGAGTGGTCTGACCTCGGTCATGACAGATTAGGGGTTCTTGACGGGATTTTTTACAGCGAGTAGTAGATGCTCGTATCTTTATTTCAGGTTTTGATTTGCTTGGGGAACCAAAGCTTGGGATAGTTCTGTTTGATTCCACCGTCAAAAACTTTCTGGATGTGGATGCGATGACTGTGGAAGTTTTACAAAACGTGAATAAGAGCAAGCTGTCGGAAGTAACACCAGTAATATACTGGTGTTATTTCCAGTTTCAGGTGATCCTTTAAAAAGAATGTTCTGTCGAGCGTATCAAATCAAGAAGAAATTGAGTGAAATGAACTACTTGGTAAGTACTCCAGACAGGAAGAAATCTGTGTCGTGCAAATATGCTTAAAAGGTATTTTGATGTGGAAGGTAAGCAAGTGAAGAAGGTGTTAATGATCACATTACAGAAGGAGAAAAATGTTCAGAGAATTCTGAATTGCACAGTCCTCAAAACAAATTGAACAATGATCAAGTTGTCAAAGATTGGGATAAATTATTGAGTTACTGTCCACGAAAAAATTTAAATGACCTGAAAGTGTTATTGCTATCATATGGAGAGATATGCAGAAATGAACTGGGAAGTAGAAACCTAATTAGGCATAATGTATGTATAGAAAATGATGCTACGATTAAGCAATATCCTTTGTGGAATAATCCTTGAAAGTTGGCAGATTTCCAGAAGGAAATACAGTGCATCCTCCAAGATGGCAAAAGTGAAGTGAGTTACAGTGACTGGAGCTCACTCGTGGTCATGGTGCTAAAGCCAATGGTACCCAATGGTTATGTGTGGACTATCACAAATTCAACTCTAATAGAAAGACGGATGCATATCCAATTACACGGTTGGAGGACTGTGTCGAAGAAATGGGACAAGCAACAGATATTTCTAAGTTAGACTTGTTCAGAAGCTACTGGCAAGTACCTCTGTCAGAGACAAAAAAGGTAATTTCGACCTTGGTAACGTGAAATGGACAATATCAGGTCAAAGTCATGCTATTTGGTCGGTAAAAGTCTCCAGCCACGCTTTAGCGATTGACTAATAAGATCATTGCTGGGTTGCCCAATTGTATTGTGTATATTGATTACCTGGTGGTTTTTAGTCACTAATGGAAGGAACATTAATAGCATTTATCGGACTTGTGAATTTGCTAAAGCCCAAGTCACCTTCCTGGGCCATGCTATTGGACATGGAGAAATAGTCACACAAGATGAAAAAACGAAAATGGTTGGGAAATTTTCCACACAGTCAAAAAAGCAGAACTACGCAAAGTTTAAACAGAGTGGGTGAGTTGACTTTACATCATTTTAAACTAGCACAGCACGTGATGAAATAGGAAACAGAAAGAAATCAAAAATATCCATTTTGATAGAGGAGATAAAGTGAGAGTGCAATTTCCAGTGATCGGTGAATCCTTAACAACAATATTTAATCGAACCGACCAAATCGAAAGAAGATTGGGTGAGATGAGCTATTTTATAAGAACGCAAGAAAGACAGAAATGTTGCAGTGGACATCATTTGGGTATGCTCAAACAGTATTTTCGATTGGGAATGAGAATGTATTACTGGACATAACACAGAGTGAAAAATCAGGTTCAGCACATTCTGAATTGGACATGCAACAATTTAAGTTGGGCAATGAGGAAGTTCTCAAAGCAATTGGAATAAATTATGGAGTTCTCTTCCAGAAGAAATGATCTTAAAGAGTTATTACAATAACATGGTTAGTAATGTGGGAATATTCAAGCAAATAGAACCGAATGTCACGTGATATAGGAAATGCTCCAATTAAGCAATATCCTTATCAACGTAACCTTCTAAAGTTTGTAAAGGGTCAAAACGAGAGTGCATGTATGCTCAAAGACAACACAATAGCAGTGATTTGCAGCGACTGGACGTCACCCATGTTAATAATGCCGGAGCCAGGTTATACCCAACGATTATGTGTGAACGATCGCAGTTACAAATTCTGATTTGTATCTGATTTCACGTTTGGAAGACTGCATTGATAAGGTGGGACAAGCAATTCATATTTCTACATTTGGCATACTCAAAGGTTAATGACAGGCATCATTATTTCAAAGAGCAAAGAACATTTTGGCTTTTGTAACACCGAATGGACTATGGCAATTAAACTCATGCTATTCGGTATTCGGTATGAACAATCTCCAAACGCATTTCCAATTCTAACCATTAATGTCATTTCTGGATTAGCCAAATGAGTGGTGTACATCGGCGACCTGGTGATATTTAGTCACACTTGGAATGAACATTTGCAGCATCTATCAAAATTGTTCGACCAACGTCAGGAGGCAGTCTTGGTGAAGGGCCAATTCTCGAAAAGATGATGCAGAGGAGCTTATGCTCGAAACGTCGACTCTCCTGCTCTTCTAATGCTGTCTGTCCGGTTGTGTTTTTCCAGCACCACATTATTTAACTCTGTTCTCCAGCATCACTTTCTTCCAGACCTAGTTATCTACCTGCCTGAGAGTGAGTTT
>NW_025213810.1:0-1320 GCF_004010195.1 Chiloscyllium plagiosum | reverse complement strand
ATCTCTCCACGCTTCAGTCTCTCTGCCTTTATTCCTGATGAAGGGCTTTTGCCCGAAACGTCGATTTTGCCTGTCCTCGGATGCTGCCTGAATTGCTGTGCTCTTCCAGTACCACGGATGCTGCCTGAATTGCTGTGCTCTTCCAGCACCACTGATCCAGAATATATTTTGCATTGTTTCATTGTGTTCTTCCATCATTGGGAACAGAAATAGTTGTGGAGTCCGCTTCTCTGGTGAGTTATTTAATTCTCCACCACTATAATCAACTGGATGTATCAGAGGATCAGATCTCAGATGTGATCCGTTGATTGTGAGATCGGTTAGCTATGTCTATCAGTTGCTGCTTATGCTGTTTGGTATATCATTTTGTCGAAGTACATTTGCAATCACATTTGGCAATGCATCTAATTTGCACTCTCAGTACTGATCGTTTTGGCACACATTTTCCAACCTGTAAAAGATCTAACTTTGCAGGCTCTCTACATTTTGTTTTCCCGCCAATCTATACCAATGTCAATATGTTACATGTCACACCCGAGTCTCTTTGTTTTCAGCACTGTCCTTCGAAGCGGTATATCATAAAATATCGTCTGGAAAACTAACTTCAATAAAACTAATCGTTCTCCTTTTCGCACAAGAAGTTACTAACCACTAATTAAAAGACAAATGATTTTTCTTTGGCAAACCATGTCAACTACGAATGATTAATTTGAACTGGAGTATCCAATTGTAACATCTTAAATATGTTTCCTCAAAAAGAAGCTACTTTAACTGGCACGAGCGTTTTTTTACTTCTGTGTCCACTGTGTTCTATTTGCCATTTCGCCATCGAAACCGACCTCCCTTGACTGTATTGAGTTTTTAAAATTAAATCTAATTAATTAAATACTCGCCACTTCCTGAGGGGCCAGTACGGAAGCTCATCAGAACTCGGGTTTTTGCCAGACTGAAGCTTCAATGGTGCAGTCGTTACCTTGGCTGCGACCATAGTTGTTTGGTCCCTCTACTGTAGAGTATGGGCTATTGTTGAAGTAATTGAGATAGTGAATTCAGGGATTCATCTGCTTTAGTAAATCAATAAATTTTATTTGTTGTCTGAATTGAATGCTAATGCTTCAGCAGGGTTTACAGACCATTATCTTCCTGCCCAAACTCCTGATGGCACTTTTGGCCTTCTGAACTTCAATCTACGATTCTTATGAATATTTCCAAAGATAATGATAACATTACCCATCGAATAATTTATACGTACGATTACAGTCAGTGCAGTCTTATGGAAGTTCAAATTCTTCAGCCCTCGATTTTGTGCCGGCGTTTTAT
>NW_025213809.1:34009-36062 GCF_004010195.1 Chiloscyllium plagiosum | reverse complement strand
GATGGAGAAATTGAGACTAGATAGGCTTGCAATGTGTTATTTAAAGCAAAGAAGGCTGAGGGGGACATGATTAAGGTGTTTAAGGTAATCAGTTACATGGATGGGGTGAATTGAAAGCACCTGTTCTCCTTGGTGGAGGGATTAATTATGAGGGGGAATTGTTTTCGAGGAAAGAGCTGGGTGTTGGGAATCTGGAACAGACTACCTGGGATGGTAGTGGAGGCTGGAAACCTTACAATCAGTCGAAAGTATTTGGATGAATCCTTCAAATATCATAAACTTCAAGAGTATGGGACAAGTGCAGGAAATTGGGATGAGTGGCTGTTTACAGGGAGTTATGTTGTTCCAGACTCAATGGGTTAAAGGGCTTTTACTGTGTTTTATGAATCTGAATCGACAAGAGTTTAAAAGATTGTGTAATAAAAATAAGTAAATGCAAAACCCAGTGGATGATGAGCATCTGAAATAAGAAAAAAGCAAGAAAGTTTTGGGTGAACTCAGCATCAGAGGAAGGAGAAATAGTGTGAAAGATTTGAGTCAGTTAGGTCGTTTCTTCCCATTCTACCCTCTATGAGTATCCGGTGTGCAGATCAATTCAGATCAAGTCACTGTTTGATGTTAAAATTCTCCTCCTTCTGTCAAAATCTCTACATGCTCCTGCTTGTCTCTGTAATCCCCACCACCACCCCTCGCCCAGCTCCCCCAACCTCTCTGATAGTTACACTGATCATTTCTGGCCATGCCCAATGTGAAAGATTGCACCATTAATGGACATGACTTCAGTTACCTTGTCTGGAGTCTCTGAATCCACCTCGTTGCTTCTCCATCTCATATTTCCCCTTTAGTAACCCCCCCTCCTCCGAACCTGCAGGCTTGACCAACTATCTCATACGTGGCTCAATGTCACAGCGTGTTTTACAGTGTCTCTGTGAAGAACATTGCTTTATCACTTTTAAGGCACGGGGTAGGAAACAGACGATCATTAAGGAGTGTTTTAAGGACAGATTCATTCTGTTCAGCCATGATGATTCTTCTGGAGTTTCCTGCTTCTATTAATAGAGGAGTCCTTTCAATTAACATGCTGCTGCGTTGGGTCAGGCATCTGCACTAACATCAACACGACCAACAGCTCCATCAGGATGAAAGGAATAGAAAAGAGTTTTCCAAAGGAATCCCAGATATTTCATGACCTTGTGAGACTTGAAGAGACTTATTATCCTGTACTTGCTGTCTTTGGTGTTCTTGGCAAGCATCGATCCACAGGCAGTAATCCTCTCATCCAGGTTTCACTGGATTGCTTTCCTCATCTCATTCAGTGAGGCAATGCAGTCGGATTCGGGATAACTCGAAGTTTATGGAGGATGGAATGGATCCCATTGGCATGCAAGGAAATGTGAAACATTGGATTTGCAATTGACTTTGTGGCAGGAGCAGAGGTTGATGATTGAGGGGTGTTTCTCTGATGGGGAGTTTGTGGTCAGTGGGCTCCCACATAAATCTTTTCCAAAAGCAAGTTCACAATGATTTTTAATCCATTTCAAAGAAACATTGCATAACCAACATATTCAATGACCCCTCCCACCCGGTTATACTCTCTTCCATCCTCTTCTGTCAGACAGAAGATATAAAAGTTTGAATACATGTACAAACAGATTCAGGAACAGGTTCTCTCCTGTTGTTCTAAGACTTTTGAATGAAACTCTCATATGTAAATGTTGATCTCTCCCTTAAGCTTCTGTGTAACTTTGTGTCCTGTACTCTATTCTGCTATCCCGATGCACTTTGTATGGTACAATCTGCCTGTAGAGCATACAAAACAACATTTTTCACTGTATGTCAGTACATGTGACAACAATAAATCAAATCAAATAGTACTATATCTGAATGTTGCAACTTATTTTCTCGTCATCAGATACACTCAGTCCAAGAAAGAGTGCTGCTCTCAACATTATTTATTACTTTCTTCCGTATTTTCCTTCCTCACAGTCAACATAATTGTGATGGTGATCTTGTCTATGGGAAAGTGTGGTGTGTCTAAGTGTATCACTCGTTA
>NW_025213809.1:16214-33396 GCF_004010195.1 Chiloscyllium plagiosum | reverse complement strand
GCTTTAACTGTCAGATATATTTCCGTAACTAATAGACCTCACCAGAGAATCTGCGGACAAAGCAATGGGAAATGTTCTGATGATCGGAGAGAAGGAGAACCAAAGGAAATCCATCATTTTACTATTTGTTATCTCAGGCAATTTTATCCTGTTGTGATCCATCTACCTGCTGTATTATATATGGAACAAAATACAACTTTCAGTCGGTACATCTGTATGGATACGTCTCTTTGTACAAGAAATATGATTCATTCCTCAACTCCTGAACTGCTGCACAAACACTTGCATTTATTCCGTGACCCAAACTAAGTTCAGACAACAGTTAAAGAATATGTTGCAATATCCCTTTATTACAGTTGTGTGTAAAATTAACCAAATGATGTCAACTGAACTGAACTGAAAACTGAACCATTTCCTGCAACAAGCTTTAATCTAACATGAACTCAACAAAATCCAAACTCAAGTGATTGGACCCAAAAAGTTAACCCTGTTTGTTTCTCCACAGATGCTGCCAGACCGGCCTGTGTCTCTCCAGCATTTTCTGTTTTTATTTTAAAAGATAAAAATATCAGCAGAATTTCAGAGGGCCCAATGTAAGTAGATCCAAGAGATAATGCTTTGCACCAGGCAATATGCTATTCTGTGTCCGTCAAACAGAGCCATTCAAACTTTTTTGTGCTTTTCAGAGGATGTAACAGAATAAACAATGATGATGTCAGCAATCTGTAGTAATGGTCTTAGCATGGGTGGGATAAGGCCAAAGATAATATTTTACAATGGGCATATTCAAATAACTACCAGTCAATGATCGAGATAAACCCGTCTCATCAGGCTTCACTCTATAACAAAAATTTAAGGAAGCCACGACAAGTCTGGAAATTACACATCACATTATTCCGTGGGATGATCCCTGGACCGTGCGCAGTGAGTAGGGATCAATGTGCTTCTTTGCTCCGTGCATGAGTGATGCTGCTGTGTTTTGACATCAGTGCTCAGACATGTGAGAGGGTCACCCCTTGGTTATATATTTAAGCCAAACTCTTTCACCATTAAATACGATTGTCTGGAATCATTTCAGAACCCGAGAATTCAGGGGTTAAAGATTCCATTGACTGCGATATATATTCCAGCAAAGTAAGATATTAGGAGAGGTAGGTCAGTTGTTTTCATATTTTGTTCATTGTAAGTACTGCCCAAGGCTATGTGGTATATTAGATCATTAATTTAAATAATTAGTTTATTGTCTAATGACAGCTATCTTCGTGAGTAGAGGATATTTCATTGAGCTGTAGTGATATAATAAGGGAATATATTGAGGATTGCATAAAATTGTTGAAGCTTGGAGATAGTGAGGACTTAAGATGCTGGAAATACAGAGTCCATAAATTGTGGAGCTGGAAAAAGCACAGCAGGTCAGGGAGCATCAGATGAGCAGGAGAGTCGACGTTTCAGGCAGGACCCTTCATCAGGACTGAGGAGGGGGGAAGGGGGAATAAGACATAAATGGAGGGAGCGGGTTGGGGCTGGGAGAAAGGTCGGTGGGATGGTTATAGCTACAGTACAGAAGTCAGACATTTGGCCCATCATGTCTGTGTCAGCTCTCTCTCAGAGCAATCCACCCAGTCATATCTTTTCTCATTGCCTCCCAATCATTTTCTCTTCAGATAGTGATCCAATTCTCTTCAGAAGGCAGGATTGATTACACCTCTATCACATTCTCAGGCTGTGAAATGAAGACATTTACCACTCAATACAGGATATTGATTCCTTCCTGACACTATTGCTGTTTTGAATCAATAAAATAAAACCAGTGTATTTCAATCTCAATGGAAATTGGTTCTCCGTATCCACCCTGCTGTTAATAAGGGACAAGGGCTTCAAGTAGCTGTTTGTCAATGTCTCAATTTCCTTCCTTGCGAGTCTGGTCAGTTGTGTCTGATGTCAGTCTCCCTCAGCTGGCAGCATGAGGGGGAAAGCCCCGGTGTAACCAACTGCTTGTGTTCAGGCAACAATCTCTGAGGGTCAGGGAGGGAAATGCAGTGCTGTAACATGACCACTCAAAATAAAACTCTGTGAAACAACATCCTGTTCTTTTCCTGCTGCCTGGATTCTCCCAATATCACAGAGAAGGTTTGCTTTAACATATTCCTCAGTTGTCCTGCAGGCGTCACTATCTATCTGAGATAACTATCCTGCCTTTCAGGTAACGTGCTGAGCCAAATAGAAGGAAACTAGTTCAGATCAAGAGACCAGATTTTGTAATAAAGTCAGCTGCACAGAGAAAGGCCCTTCAGCCCATCAAGTCTGCCTAACCACTACCTAACTATTCTAACCACATTTTCCAGCACTTGCCCCATATCCATGAATGCATTGGCATCGCAAGTGCACATCTAAATCCTTCTTCAACGTGTTGACGGTTTCTACACCTTACAAGTAGTGAGTTCCACCTTCCCACCACCCTATAAGGGAAAATGTTTTTATCTGACATTTCCTCTAAACTTTCTGCTGTTTACCTTAAATCTGTGCTGTTCTGGTCATTGATTCCTCCACCCAGAGGTAACGATCCTTCCTGTCTACACTGTCTATGGCTCTCATACCCTAATATATCTCAATGCAGCACCCTCAGTCTCCGGTTCTCTAGTGGTAAAAAATCAACTTTTTATACAGTTCGAATATCAGCTCCCTCCTCTTCAACTCTTTGCCTTGGTAATGGAGGGAAGTATTACATATGCCTTTGGAAATATTTCATTAAGCTGTCCCTCTATCTGAAGGAAGCTATGTATGAGCACACCAAGCCAAAAAAACCACAAAGATTGTAAAGAATAATTCCGATCTCAAACCAAAATCACCACAATCAACAACAATGTGATATCATCACTAGTAAACATAAAGGTCCTGTGAGAAAGTCTCATCCTTTTCCCTTGGGACGTGAACTCTGGATCTTGACTTTATTTCCATGCACCTGTTATGCAGCCTCATTATTCCTGAAAGACTATCTTTCTCATCAGTCCTGTTCAGCAGGTTGTGTATTCACAAATACAATTGATCTTTGTTCGAGCTCTTTACCACACGTGTGAGAGAGGCCAGTGACCATTCTGAATAAGGCCCCTCCCACACAGTTGCCCTCTTAATTCCAGAAGACACTCTGGTTTCCCCAGTAAGATTCAGCATTTTACACATTTCACGTTACAAAATTACATGGAATATTGTCATTGTTCCTTTCTCCTTACTCTATACATCTAATCCGATGAAGCACCTGATAGACATCCCAATGGGCAGCCCTAGATTCCCCATGATCTCATGATGTTTATCAGAAATTGTAATCATCAGGCCTTGGGATCTTACAATGTACCCCATTAATTTTCATTCCAAAGTTAATATTGTACTTTTTTCCAGACATTTCCCAGACTTGCTTATCTCTGAGTAGAAAGTGAGGTCTGCAGATGCTGGAAATCAGAGCTGAAAATGTGTTGCTGGAAAAGTGCAGCAGGTCAGGCAGCATCCAGGGAACAGGAGAATCAACGTTTCGGGCATAAGCCCTTATCTCTGAGGACTGATCGAATTCTGTCATTCATTGCTATCTCTATCGAATTCTGATCCTCATCTTATATTTCCGACTGACCTAATTGCAGAAGATACAAAAGGACGTTAGTTCCTACTCATTGTTATAAGATGTTGAACATGAAGCTACTTCTATGTAAAGTTTTACGTTTCCATCTACTGTTATCATTCTTTAGCTAATGGTTTATGAGGAGTTTCTGTTCCACCTAACTTTGCAGACTCAGTTAGACACTGCCACTCCATCTTGCAGCTGCATTATAACTCATTATTGTTGTATACTGCCTTCTGAGATGAAATTTACTGCCCCTGTTTCACCTCTGTTATGAATTTGATGGCATGTACTATACCTTTAAATGAAAGTGAAATCTGGCAAGTAGCTGCCATGTCACAGAGTGCACTGGAAAACTGAAAGATGTAACATTTGAGCTGTAATGTAGATACATGAGTTGTTTTCACAGCAGTTCGAATTTAAACAATCAGTTTAAATCATGTCCCAAGATAGTAAAACGCAATTGAATTCGAATTTTACTGTTTCTTCAACAACAAACCAATGAGATGACCGAATGTTTTGGCATATAAAAGCAGGCATTTCAGAGAGTTATCCAGAGAAAGAGCGCCACTTGCCATTGTCAGACAGACTGCCCGAAAAGTCTCTCTCTAAAAGTTACCTTTCTCATATGAAACATCTTTGCAACAGAAGACCGAACATGACACAGGAAGATCTACAAACAGAGGAGGACAACACTGGAGATGATAGCCAATCTCTGGTTTTGAAAATTGACTTGCTGTAAATTAATAAATGCTTTATCAGATCAGTACATTGTTATAAATTGGGAGGTAGATAACAATTCTTTAAGACAAATGTGGCTTGAATTTGTAAATGGTTGTTGTCAAATGTTCACGTTTGGAGTGAAAGAATAAAACTGTTATGTTTTTCTTTAGATAGTGGTATTTGGGAGTTCTCTGCCACTTATACTTGAACAGATTATGAGGCAAGGTGAGTTTTTCTGCGTGTTTGGTTTAATTAGCAGAACGGGTTATCACTGTCGTAATAGTTTGGGGGCTCACCTGAGATTTGAAAAGTTTTAAACTGATCCAATCTGAGATTTGGACAAATGTGAACAGATTTGGGGTACAAAACATCCCAGCAGATTCAAACACTTGCCGATTAGTGTCCTATATCTATAAATAAAGCATAAATGAGACAATTTGCTTAATTTTGGTTACTTGTAGTTGGTTTAATTAAAAGTGAAAGAAATGGCTGTTAACGTTGGTAAAGAGGTTCCAGAGATTAAAGATGATTCCAGAATTTGCCAGGAACATTAAGAAGAAAGGAAAGTAATCTTACTTTTAGAATTAGCAAAGAGGTTCGAATTGGGTTTAACTAAGGACAAAAGTAAGGCTGAAATTATACGGGAGTTTCTCAAATATTTGGGTGTATTAGAGAAACAGACAAGCGCAGCAGAGTTATAAAAAACTTAAATTCCAATTGAAGAAAAAGGAGTTAGAAGATAAACAAAAAGATGGAGAGAGGAAAAAGTAAGGCAGAGAGAAAGAAAGAGAGAAGAAAGAGAAAGGGAGAGAGAAATAGGGAAAGAAGAAAGGGAGAGAATAAAAGAGAGAAAATTTGAACTTGAAAATTTACGACTTAGTCAGCAAATTCAAGTTAAGAGGATGGAGATGAAGATAGAAGACAGTGATATGTACAAATATGTTAAAATATTGCCACATTTTGATGAGGAAGATGTCAAAGCCTTCTTTATTTCATTTGAAAAAGTAACTAGGTAGATGGAGAGGTCGGAAGACTTGTGGGTAATACTAGTTCAGATTAAACTGGGAGGCAGAGCTAGTCAGTTATTTGCAGCGCTGTCAGATGAGAGTTAAAGAGATTATGAAGATGTAAAACAGGCTATTTTGAGTGCTTATGCATTGGTACCATAAGTATACAGACAGCGTTGCAGAAACATAAAGAAGGAACCAGGTTGGGCTGATGTTCAGTTCGAAAGAATTAAAAATATTAATTTTGATAGATGGTGCGTGGCTTATAAATAGATAAGACTTATGTGGATCTTAGAGAGATTATTCTGGTAGAGCAGATAAAGAAAAACTCACGTCCAGAGATGATAAGAATTCATGTGGATGAACAGAAAGTTCAGGAAGTGAGAAGAGCAGCAGAGATGGCAGATGAATATACACTGGTGCATAAGGCAAAGTTTAGCTTCTGGCAAGAATTTCATCCAGTGAGGGATAGATGTTGGCGAAGGGGAGGTCCTACGCTGTGAAACTAAGAGTAGAGAACACAGGTATGTGTTTACTACAGATTACGTTGGAAGCCCAAGAGGGTGGAAAGGAAGTGAAAGGCCTCAGGTGTTTCAACTGTGGCAAAGTGGGACATGTAAAGTCACAGTGTGGGAAAAGATATAGTAAAAGAGGCTAAGACAGTGGCATACTTTAACATTCCCTGATGTAATATCAGGTTAGAGTGCCAACTCAGGACTGGGGAAACAGAAGAGGGAGTGATTAGCAGATTGTCAGTTCCAGGAATTCAGATTGTTCTTGGGAACAATTTAGCAGGAACCAAGGTGGGAGTGACATCTCTTGTTTTGTAAAAGCCCAAGGAAGGCCGGAGTTAAAGAAAAATACCCTGGTATTTTCCCAGATTGTGTGGTAACAATATCCCACTATCATAAGTCACAGGACGACGCAAAAACTGAAGATAAAGATGAGGTTCAGTCAGCAAAGGCCCTGTTGACATAATGGTGCAGGAAAAAACCTGCACAGACAGAGAGTCAGACATAACCGGGTTAGTTCTGGGTCCTCAAAGGCTTATGGACTTACGACAGAAAGACAAGACAATAACAGACATATGTTGGTGCGTACTCAGAAAATGAGGCAGAGAATATTCCTGAGGTTTATTATCTCAAAGATAGAATCCGAAGATGAAAATGGAGACCACGGCAGGTTAGTGCAGAGGAGAAATGGGCTGAAGTGCACCAGATTTTGTTGCCGGTAGCATACAGACAGGACGTGTTACAGGTAGCAAATGAACTACCTGTAGGAGTTCACCTAGGTGTAAGGAAAACACAGGCTTATGTACAAAAGCATTTCTATTGGCCTGTAATTTTCAAGGACATGGTTAACTTTTGCCATTCATGTCATACATGCCAAAACCACCAATACACTCCAACAGCAGCTAATAAACAAGAAAGACCCTACACAGACAACATGCAAAAATAATGTACTTTACAAAATAGCTTGCAAGAACTGAAACAAACACTACATTGGACAAACTGGCAGAAACCAGCCACTAGGATACATGGACATCAACTAGCCACAAAAATATATGACCCTCTCTCATTGGTATGTGCTTGTGCTAGGCTGTTTAAGGAAGTCATGGATAGCTTAGGTATGCAGCACTTCCGATCAACTGTGTATCATCCTGAATCCCAGGGTGAGATTTGATAGAGTGCAAAGGTGGCATCAGCCCCTGAAGACCTTGTTAAGAACATACAGTCAGGATTACCTGAATGATTGGGATAAAGCTATCCCATTGGTATTTGCTATTAGAGATGCCCCAAATGAATCTACTCAATTTACTCCCTTTGAGTTAATATTCAGACATGAAGTGAGAGGGCCTTTGATATTAACTAAATAGAAATTGACAGGACCGAAGTCGGAGATCCCCCACTTGGATTATGCTTTGGAGGTGAGGGAGGGACTAAATCGTTTAGGTGAGTTAGCACCTGAAAGGCGCACAGCATAGAATGAAGCAGGTAGCAGATAATAACTTGGGAATTCAGGAATTTTCACATGGGGTGAAGTATTAGTATTGTTACCACTGGCAGGAGATCCAAGGTTTAGTGGTCCCGACCAAATTCAGAAACGGTTGAGTCAGGTAAACTATGTGGTAAGAATGCCAGATAGAAAAAAAATCGGTTATGTCGTGTGATTATGTTGAAACCGTATTATACTCGAGAGAGGGAACTGGAGAAACTGCTGTTAGTTACTGCCCCGTAAATTGAGGGATCAAATCCAGATGTTATGGAGTTTGATGTGCCTCAAAACAAGTTATGTAATTCCTTGAGGAGTGGGACAGGTTTGTAAAGTATCTGTCTCAGGAACAAAGAACAAAGTTGAAAGGTTTGTTGCAGCCCACATGTGCAGGTATAAGATGGGGAAGACTAATGCTGTTGTGCATTAGTTAGACATAGCGAATGCTGTTGTGAGAAAACAACACACCGATCAGCTTATTCCTTTCAAAGCCACTTAGGTCCAGAACGAGGTGGATGCAATGCTCAACGAAGATACCGTCGAACCCAGTCAGAGTGAGTGGGGTTTGCTGTTCGTGTTAGTTTCTAACCCTGACGAGACTCAATGATTTTGTGTGGATTATCAGAAGGGCAGCGTCGTATCCAAATCAGATTCGTACCCAATAACAAGATTGGTGCACTTTGTAGAGAAATTTGGACAATCCAGTTACATTACAATGATGGACTCACTGTTTGGTTATTGGCAGATATCGTTATCAGAGACAGTGAAACACATTTCTGCATGTGTAACCCCAAATGAGCTATGTCAATTCAAAGTGATGCCCTTTGGAATGAAAAACGCACCGGCCACATTCCAAAGACTCATGAACTGAGTTGTGTCAATGTTAACAAGCTGTGCAGTCCATCTGGATGATGTAGTGATCTTTAGTGAGTCATGGAAAGATCACATGGTGCAATTGTAAAAACTGGTAATAAACTTCAAGAAAACATAATTCATGAAGGTAGAAGTGATATTCTTGGGACATAACATCGGGTCATGAAATGTTGACCACAAGAAAAGCCAAGACGAATGTCATCGAGGTTTTTTGCTGGAAGTTTGTTCCAAACGTAGCAGCATAGTAACACGGCAAATCGATTTGCTGAAAACGAACACGAAGTTTTGGTGGACAGAACAATGCCAGGAGGCATTTGATAATTTAAAGTCAGTATTAATCACTGTACCAGTTTTAGCTAAATCAAACGTTTTGAAACCCTTCAAAGTTGCAATCAATTCAAGCGACAGAGGAGTTGGAGCTGTCCTGCTACAGGAAGATGATGATATAATTGAACGGCCGGTTGGTTACTTTTCCAGGAAACTCAGTACCCACCAGAGAAAATACTCTACCGTCGAAAAATAATTATTGTGTTTGGTACTGGCCTTACAGCATTTTAATGTTTATGTAACGAATAATGTGTCGGAGACAGTTGTCTACACAGGTTACAATCCTCTTACATTCTTGAAATACTTCAAGGACAAGAAAATGGGATTATTTTCATGGAGTCTTATGTAACACACTTTTAATGAAAAGAAAACATACATGTTGCGAAACTGTGATGGCAGATGTGTTATCTCAGATATCGCGGAGAAAGTATGGATAAGATTGAACAAATATTAATGTTGTGTGTGTGTGTTTGTATTTCATTTTGATGGGACTAAGGATTAAAAAAAAGAAGCCATCTTTTCATTATGATGACTTTTTTTTTCTTAAGGGTGTTGGTGTTATGAAATTGAATTGTGTACTGTACCTTTAACAGAGGGTGAAAATTGTTTAAGCATTGAGATTTTGCAGGCACCTGTCATGTGACTGACTAGCAATCTCAGATTGTACCAGAAAATTGAAAATATGTAACATTTTGCTTCTATGTTTACAACACTTCAGATTTTCCTGATCAGTTTAACTCATGCCCTAGGACACTAAAAGCCAATTCAAGTTGAATTTTACTCTTATGACAACATTGAACCAATGAGATAATCCGATGTTTGATTGGGTATAAAAGAAGCTGACATTTTGAGAATAAGCCAGCGAGAGAACAACTAACTGCCATCATCAGAGTAAGGACCAGCCAAACACTCTCTATCAAGGGTATCTTTTCATATGAAACATCTTTTCAGCAAAAGACTGAAGATAACCCAGGGAGATCTTCAGCTGAAAGGAGCCAGACACCAAACACTACAGCAGATATCTAGTTTTGAAAATTAAGTTGCTGCAATTTTAATAGAGATTTTTATTGTATCAGTATATTGTTGTAGCATTGGAGGTGGATAACAGACCTTTAAGAGAAAAGAGGTTTAGAGTTGTAAATACTTATTGTTTAATTATCAGTTTTAGATTTAAAGAATAAATTGATTTTTTTTCTTTAAATAGTCGAATGTGGGAGTTCTCTGTCACTCATACTTTAACAGATTACGAAGCGAGCTGAGCTTTTCTGGGTGTTTGAGTTAATTCGCAGAAAGTTTCACTGCCGTGTCATAACAGACTCCAGACCCAATCCCCACCAGACACAATCCCCTCGAGACCCAATCATCTCCAGACACAATCACCCTCCACGCCCAATCTCCTCCACACCCAACCCATTTACACCCATTCCCCTCCAGACCTAATCTTCTCCAGACCCGATCCTGTAAGGGAAGGAATGCCAGGATATTGAATCCACAACCCTGAAGAAACAGTAATATATTTCCGATTCTGAATGACGATAGATCTGGAGGTTTACTTGCAGGGGCAGGTGTCCCTTTGATCTGCTACCCTTGTCTTACTGGATGGGTGTGGTCATCGGTTTGGAAGGAACTATCTGAGAAGCATTGGTGAATTTCGGCAGTGCAACTGCCTATAGTACTCACTATTACGAATGAGCATTGGTTGTGGACTGACTGCATATTTGAGGATGTAGTGCTAATCAAATGTACTTTGTCCTGGATACTGTTGAGCTTGTTGAGTGCTGCTGGAGCTGCACCCATTCAGGTAAGTGGTGAGTATTCCATCACACTTCTAACTTATGCATTGTAGATGGTGGACCAGCGTTAGGCAGTTAGGATGTGAGTGATATGATTCAGGATTCTCTAAGCTCTGACATTCTCTTGCAGCCACTGTTTTGAAAAGGCTAGCCCAGTTCAGCTTCTGGTTAATTGTAACACAAGGATGTTGATAGTAGTGGATTCAGTGATAGTAACAGACGTCAAGGGGCAGTGGCTAGATTTGTCGGATTGGAGATGACCATTGCCTGGCGTCGGTGTGGCACAAACATTACTTGCCACTTTCCAGCACAAGCCTGGATATTGTCTGGAACATGTTGCATTTGACACAGCCACAACCATCTTCCTTTGTGCATCTATATCCTGGGGTTCATGAGGGTGAAAACATATCTGATTAAAATGCATCAATTCCCCAAGGGTTTCACACGTTAAATTTTTATTAATAGGTCACACCCAACCCTAGGCTCGAGTCTGGAAGAGCTCTCAATCAAAACACTCCCTGTGGTTCTCTCTGCACAACTGACACCAGACCTCTTGAGTCTGTTCAGCATTTATTCTGTGATTTATTTTTCCCAGAGCATTGTGCCACAGTTTCTAAAGAGATGGATTATTTTAAACCGAGGTGATGAGAAATGTAATATCAGATCACTGTGTGACTAATTGATTACAGGATGACATGTGGTGGTCCATGAGGAATAAAGGAACAAAATAAACAGGAGCAAGATTAGGCCAGTCATTCCCTCAAACCTGCTCACTCATTCAATTCAGTCATGGCTAATTATCATCTCAGTGCCATGTTCTTGTTACTTCCCATAAGCTTTCATCCTGCTAACCCCAATAACTGAATCTATCACCTTCCTTACAACATTCAACGCTTTGACTTCAATTCTTTCTGTGTCATCGAATTCCACATTCTCTCCACTCTCTGGGTGAAGAGGTTTCTCATCACCTTCGTGCTAAATGACCCTGCTGTATCCTTTGACTGTGACCCTTGCTTCTGGACAGCCTGGCAATCAGGAACATCCTTCCTGTGTTTACCCTGTCTTGTCCTGTTCGATGCTTGTAGGCTCTGAGATTCCCTTTCATTCTCTCAACTCCAGTGAATATCATCCTTACCAATCAAATCTCTATTCATACCTCATTCCTGTAATCACAGGAATCAGTCTGGTAAAGTTTTGTTACACTCCATCTGTCGCCAGGACATCCTTCCTCAGATAAAGGAGACCAACACAGCACATAATACTTCAGGGGTGGTCTCACCAAGACCCTGTACAATTGCAGCAGGACATGCCTGTTCCTGTACAACAACCCTCTCACTGTGAAGGCCAACATACCATTTCCCTTCTTCAGCCCCTGCTGCACCTGCCTGCTTCCTCTCCATGACTGGTGTACAGAGACACCCAGGACCCATTGCACCTCCCCCTTTCCCAATCACTCACCATCCAGGGAATAATGGTCTTGCCTGGTTTTGCTCTGAAAGTGGATAAACACATATTTGTCTCCATTATAGTTCACCTGCCATGCATTTACTCACTCATTACACATGTCCCAATCAGACTGAAGCATCTCTGCATTCTCCTCCCAGCTCACCATCCCACCCAGCTTTGTGTCATCTGAAAGTTTGGAGAGTTTTATATCTAGTTCCTTCCACTAAATCATTATTACAGAATGTGAAAGCTGAACCCAAACACTGATGCTTGACACTATTCACTCTCTGTCATTGAGAAAAAAAAAGTTTGTTCATTCCTAAACTGTTTCCTGGCTTACAGCCAGTTCTCTATCCATGTGACTGGGGGCAATGTACTGACATGTGCTTTAGTTTTTTTTTCATGGAGCCTTATGGTTCCTGTTTAATAATCACATGATAAATGAAAGTAAATTGAAAAGCCCGTTTTTGACAAGGTCTTATCACTTCTCAAACGATCAGCAATGTTTGGTTGTTCCAGGCTGACCAAGAGGTCAGATTTGGCCAAGGGAAACATTAATTCATTGGTGATTTGGAATGTCTACAACTCTTTCCATGGCGAATTCATACTAGGTATGGAGCTCCCAGAATTAAGAAAGTATAACTGGTGGGAAGGTGTAACGTCTCATTACCAGTTGGATAGGTTGGTATTGTTGGTGCTGAATTCTGTCTTGCGACATATGGGTTCCAATAGCTGAGTTTTTCCAGTATTACTGAATTCCTGATCAACATCGATCTCTGGTTGACAATTTTTGATGTTTGCTATTCACTGATATCTTTGTATCAGATAGTCCCAGTCTGATTCCCGGGGAATTTGGCAGCTGTGGTGTGACAACGTAGGTTCCTGGAATTTGTGATCCATGATACTTATGTGTTAGAAAAACTCCAGATTTAAGAATTAACCCTGGTTTGTCCATGTGTTGTCGCTGTATTCTTCTCTGAACTTCAGATTTTTGGCTGTGAAGTGTTTAACTGGTAAGTGTTTGTGTTGAGATGTATCCATGACAAACGTATGCTGGACCGACTTTGGGAGTAGTTTTATGTTAGACAGAGTACAGTAAGCTTTCTAACTCTCTGGACTACCTTGTGATAGTCTCTGGTGGGGTAAAGCTCCTGATTTTTATCATTACTTCACCCTAGGCTATGACCCTCGTGGCATAACAAGAACCATCAAAGGTCTCCATGTTGTTTGATCTTTCCACCTCTGGAGTTTTCCATAAGACATACCAAGCAAAATGTCGATTTAGAAGAGTGGGACGAAGAGTGCCCAGCATTAACCCAAATGATTCGATAAAAGACAACCACATGTGACTGGGCAAATGCATCTGGCTTTGAAGGGAGTAGGGCATGAACATTTGGGATAGGAGATCATTACTAATGGGCCTTCAAGAAAGGATGAAGCAAACTCAAGTTTAGTCCATATTCTTTTAAGATTTATTAACCATTTCAAAGCGTATTTTTATCAAAAACTTATCTTAAAGTGAACAAAGTGAGAAAAATGACTGGATGACACATTGAGATAAGAACACATACGTTCTGAGCTGCTTATCTTATAATTACCAGAAAAAGAAAATGAGGAATCAACATAAAGTTAGGAAACAATTCGGAATAAGGAAAAAGAAAACAAATTACAAATGGACTTCAAGCAATTACAAGTTACAAGCTACAAATACATTCCAACTCTAATTATCTGAATGAACTCAAACAAAACAAAACAGAAAAGCCATTAATTGCTTTCAGATTCGGATTCAAAAGTGAAGCTGTCTCATTGTTAAAGTCAACAACAGCGCATAATATAAATTTGGAATTCAGAGACCTCAATAATCAATGAGGCAAGTCTACGGGGTCCAAACTTCAACACATTATTTTACCTGTAAAAGAGAGATAAAGTAATGATGCAGTGTTTATGATCATGGCATTAATATTTCGTTTTTTCTTCAATGAAACTCTCAGAAATTTGACAAATCATGTTCGTCTGCTGATAATTGATTATTCTCACCTTCATCAGAGTGACGGCAGTGCTGTAGGAAATACTCAGGAAGAACAGGGTAATGAATGTGGAAGCGGTTGTCCAGATGTTGCCATTATCATCCTCATAGTCTTCAATCCGACTGCCATCTATCGCATCTGCAAGAATAAAGCTGAAAACAAATAGTTAGATTATCTATTGATGCGGTCTGACATTTCTGTGTATAAGCAATGTAACCAGGAATGGGTCCATCTTCAAGCCATCAGGTTGATATGGCATTTTACTCGATCTGTATCTCTGATTGAGTCATTGACTCTAGCAATAACCTGCTATAACTAACTCCACAGCTTTCATTTACTATCCTGAATTTTCTTGTCATTCGATCTATAATTGGGGAATATTATCATAGACTGACAATGATTATTTCAATTATATCTTATAATTTAATTATAGGTACTGATAGCTGTTTACTATGCCATCACTGGGTAAGAGCTCAAATGCATTTGCTCTTTTATTTTATTTATTTGGGGAATCATTAAAATCAATGAGATTCACAGTAAACACATTGCTTCATATTTTGTTTGCAGGATCTGTATGTGTTCAGAATAATTTTTGTGCATATGTTCCTTAATTTATTTCTGTCTATAGCTGGTTGTATCTGTTTTTCCTTTATCGTTTGGGTACGTGATTACATCGCTTGTGTCCTTGTTGGGATTGCGATGAGTAAACACATTCATGTCCCTTCAGTGCTGGTGTGCTCATTCATCTGGTTGCGATTCTGTATATACATTTTGCTCATTTCGCAATGTGTAAGAATCATTGTGTTAATCTCCCACTTCAGTCGTGGGTGCCTATGTTTATGTTTTAATGTCTTTGTGAATATGTGGTTTGTTTTCTTTGTCTTGATGCCGTCTAAAATGTTTATGCGTCAAATTCAGATTTTATGTATGTTAAGGTCTTTTCATGTTTATGCTCTACAACTGTGTTTTGTTAGTATAAACATCATGCTTTGATTGATACATATATTTTCAATTTTCAGTATACGCTGGGACCACTATCTTGTAATTGAAAAGTGCTTATAATCTCTCAGTTCAGAACAGCATTCTCTCTCTCTCTCTTAAATGTACAGTACATGCCTTCAACTTCATAACACCTAACCCCCATCAGAAAAAAAATGGAACTTCATAATGAAAAGATGTCATCTTTATTTCTCTAATTCTTAACCCCATTACTATGTAATACAAATGTCATTAATCTAAGTTATATTTTCTATATTCATTTCTACACTAGTACATAAAATTCGAATCAGTCAAATCTTATCGACACTTGTTCCTTTAATTCCATGATGACGCAGCTGCTATCAAATCTTTATGACAGGCAACATGCACAATCTGCAATGTAAAAGTCTGTAATACAATGAAATGGCCTCATATTTTTGTATTTACATCTTTCCGAGAATGTAAGAGGATTGTGATTCGTGTACACAACCATCTCCAACACATGGTTCATTACCTAAATATTAGAATGTTATAAGGCCTGTATCAAACTCAATAATTCCTTTTTCAGTGTAGAGTATCGTCTCTGGTGGATTCTGAATTTATTTTAAAAGTAGCCAATTAGCAATTCAATTCCATCATCATCGTTCTGTCTCAGTACAGGTCCAACCCATATGTCACGAGCATCGATGGCAGCATTGAAGTGTTTCAAATATTTTGGTGTAGCTGAAACTGGTGCTATAGTTAATACTGCTTTTAAATTGTCAAATGCCTCCTGGCATTATTCTGTCCACCGAAATGTTGTGTTCTTCTTAAAACTGGTTAGCGGTACGACCACACTGCTGACATTTGGATCAAACTTCCAGTAGAATCCACTTAGTCCCAAAAATCAAAGCTCCACATTCTTGAATGATGATTGTGGAAATTATCGACGGCCTTCATCTTCACGTTCATTAGGTCAACTTTCTATGTCCAATGTTATGTCATAAAAACGTCATATCTGCCTTCATGAATTCTGTTTTCTTTATATTTATTACCAGTTTTGCTCGTTGTAATTGTTCAAAGAGCTTTACTAACTCTCCCACGTGATCTTTCCATGACTCGCTAAAGATAAACTGAACAACTCTGTTCATGAGGCTTTGGAATGTGGCTGGTGCATTTTTCATTTCAAAGGGCATCACTTTGAATTGATAGAGCACATTTCGGGTTGCAAAAACAGAAACTTCTTTTGCTTCCTCTGGAGAAGGTACCTGCCAATAACTACACAATAAGTCCAGCTTTGCGATGTTCCTGGCTCGTCCAACTTTCTCTACACAGTCGTCCAATCTTGGCACTGGATATGAGTCCAATTTTGTTCAGGCGTTGACCTCCCGATAGTCCACACAAAATCATTGAGTCCCGTCAGGTTTGAGAACTGACACGATTGGTGAACTCCACACACTCTGACTTGGTTCAAAGATATCTTCATTGAGCATCGCATCCACTTCATTCTGCACCTGGGTGGCTTTGAAAGGATTAAGCCTGGAGGGTTTTTTGTTTCATCAGAACAGCATTCCCTTAATCTACCTAATGCACGACAGCATTAGTCCTTGCCATCTTATTCCTACATATATTCTCCTGGTATTGCAACAAACCTTTTAACTGGGTTGTTAGCACCTGAGATTATTAACCGTCCCATCCCTCAAGAACTTCCTCATTATTTAACCTATTTTGAGGCACATCAAAACCAACTGCATGTGGATTTGATTTCTCACTTTGGGGGCAGTAACTAACACTTGCTTCTCCAGTCCCCTGTCTCTTTTAAGGGAAGGTTTTGATGTATTCACATGGCATATTCAATACAGTTTTTTTTCCTATCTGACATCTTTACCAGATAGTTCACTGGAATCAAATTTGTCTCAATTTGATAGGGACCACAAAACCTGGCTTTGAAGCAATCTCCTACCACTGGAGAAATGTTTCAATTTTTACCTGCCACCTGCTTCATTCGATACTGTGTCCTCTTTAGTTTACTCACCTACCCGATTTAATCTCTCCCTCACTTCCAATACATAATCCAATTGTGAGATCTCTGAATTTGGTCCTATCAATTCTTCTTTAAGTAGTTTCTAAGGTCCCCTCACTTCATGTCCGAATATTTACTCAAAGAGAGTAAACTGAGGAGATTCATTTGGGGCGTACCGAATGGCAAACAATACAAACGGGACACCTTTATCACAACCGTTCAGATCATCCTGACAGTATGCTTTCAACATGGTCTTCAGTGTCTGAAGCCACCTTTCCAAAGCTCCCTGGGATTCAGGATGGTACACGCTTGATTTAACGTGCTGTATGCCAAAGCTATCCATAATCTCCTAAAACAGCCTGGCAGTAAAATTAGATCATTGGTCTGACTGAATCTCCCTGGGT
>NW_025213809.1:13332-15714 GCF_004010195.1 Chiloscyllium plagiosum | reverse complement strand
ATAGCTGGTCGTGTCGTTTCGTGGCGAGTTGGTGTTCATGGATACGGATCGTTAGCTGTCTTCCTGTTTGTCCTTGTAGTGTTTTGTGCAGTCCTTGCATGGGATTTTGTACACTACGTTGGTTTTGCTCATGCTGGGTATCGGGTACTTTGTCCTGGCGAGTTGTTGTCTGAGAGTGGCTGTTGGTTTGTGTGCTGTTATGAGTCCTAGTAGTCGTGGTAGTCTGGCTGTCAGTTCAGAAATGTTCTTGATGTATGGTAACGTGGCTAGTCCTTTGGGTTGTGGCATGTCCTTATTCCGTTGTCTTTATATTAGACATCTGTTGATGAAATTGCAGGGGTATCTGTTTTTGGCGAATACATTGTAGAGGTGTTCTTCTTCCTAGGTTTGCAGTTCTGGTGTGCTGCAGAGTGTTGTGGCCCTTTTGAAAAGTGTCTTGATGCAACTTCTTTTATGTGTGTTGGGGTGGTTGCTTTCGTAATTCAGGTCTTGGTCTGTGTGAGTGGCTTTCCTGTATACCTTTGTGGTCAATTCTCCATTCAGTGTTCTCTGTACCATCACATCTAGGAATGGGAGTTGGTTGTCCTTTTCTTCCTCTCTAGTGAATCTGATTCCTGTGAGTGTGGCGTTGATGATCCGGTGTGTGTTTTCTATTTCTGTGTTTTTAATGATTACAAAGGTATCATCTACATGTCTGACCCAGAGTTTGCGTTGAATTTCCGGTAAGACTGTTTGTTCTAATCTTTGCATTACTGCTTCTGCTATGAGTCCAGAGATGGATGATCCTCATTCGATGTAATAGCACTGTTCACCTCTATCGACAAAACCCTAGCCAGAGAAACAATAGCCAACCTGCTGGACATACAGAACAGACAACAAGACGGGGAACCTATCAACAAAGACTGCATACTCAAACTACTGGACCTGTGCCTCACATCACACTTCACATTCAACAACCAAACATATGAAAAAAATTAACGGCACAGCCATAGGCTGACCCAACTCTGGACTCATAGCAGATGCGGTAATGCAAAGATTAGAACAAACAGTCTAACCGTAAATTCAACCCAAACTCTGGGTCAGACATGTAGATGACATTTTTATAATCATTAAAAACACAGAAATAGAAAACACACACCGGTTCATCATCGCCACACTCACAGGAATCCGATTCACTAGAGAGGAAGAAAAGGACAACCAACTCCCATTCCTAGATGTGATGGTACAGAGAACACCGAACGGAGAATTCACCACAAAGGTATACAGGAAAGTCACTCACACAGACCAAGTCCTGAATTACGAAAGCAACCACCCCAACACACACAAAAGAAGTTGCATCAAGACACTTTTCAAAAGGGCCACAATACACTGCAGCACACCAGAACTGCAAACAGAGGATGAAGAACACCTCTACAATGTATTCGCCAAAAACGGATACCCCCGCAATTTCATCAACAGATGCCTAATGGAAAGACAACGGAATGAGGCCATGCCACAACCCAAAGGACTAGCCACGTTACCATACATTAAGAACATTTCTGAACTGACAGCCAGACTACTGCGATCACTAGGACTCATAACAGCACACAAACCAACAGCCACTCAGACAACAACTCGCCAGGACAAAGGACCCGATACCCCGCATGAGCAAAACCAACATAGTGTACAAAATCCCATGCAACGACTGCACAAAACACTACAAGGACAAACAGGAAGACAGCTATCGATCCGTATCCATGAACACCAACTCGCCACGAAACGACACGTCCAGCTATTCTTAGTAGCCACACACGCGGATGACAAGCAACATGAATTCGACTGGGAGAAAGTGAGGTCTGCAGATGCTGGAGATCAAAGTTGAAACTTTATTGCTGGAACAGCACAGCAGGTCAGGCAGCATCCAGGGAACAGGAGATTCGACGTTTCGGGCACAGGCCCTTCTTCAGGAATGAATTCGACTGGGACAACATTACAATTAAAGGACAAGCCAAACAGAGATGCCAGGGAATTCTAGAGGCATGGCACTTATCCACAGATTCTATCAACAAACACATCGACCTGGACACAATATACCAGCCACTGCAGCGGACAGCTGGAACTGACAACCGGAAGCAGCAGAGACAAACGACTATAAATGCGGGCTGAAACATACAGAAGCGCTTCACAGGAGCTTCTGAAGCACTGAGGATGTCATCTAGACAGGGGACAAAACATGTGCAACACAAATTCCCAGCTCGTGAACAGAACCACAACAACAATTATCTCTCACATGGGCCAGCTTTATTGCAAATGTGGTTCATTAACTGAAGTGCTTGAACTCACATCAGTGGTTGTTAACCCTAGCCACGGATTGTTATGGCCATGGCCCGATCCTCAGTGATT
>NW_025213809.1:9844-13271 GCF_004010195.1 Chiloscyllium plagiosum | reverse complement strand
GGGATTCTATGATCATGCATAGTCATGAACTATATGTTCTATTTGTACCCTTGTCAGATCAGCTCAGTTGTCATAGCATACTGAGACTTGGAGAGGGGCCAAACTACAGAACGCTGTGACTTAAAGCTGGAGGAGTGTCAATTGAGTCAATCTGGTCACTGGATTTACGGTCACATAGAAGGGAAAGGGATTAAGAGGAGATTCACTCCCATTGCACTATTATATGGAAAGCAAAAACTTCGCATCCTGCTTCAGGCACTTCTTCTGAATTGTTATCTCAGCCTGATTATGTGAAATTCTTTGGAGAAGATGAAGAAGGAAATGCTGTTGATTATTGGTGTCTTGCTGCTTATTCAGTGCACTCCTGTCTCGGAGGTTTCCGGGGACATTTCTCAGGTACGTTCCTGCACTGTCTCATCAGGCTGTTTGCAGACAGTTTTTAAGCATAACTCTGTTTAATGCATGACTGAAGCGGATTCTGAAATTCTGATAAAGTCTGATAAATACGATTGGGATCAACCCCATGTACATTTGTTTATTGGTAGTTCAACCTGGGGAGGGAGTGGATTTGAGCTGATTCAAGTTGATCAGTACGAAAAGGCAAATTCCTTGCTAGTGGGAATTTGGAGTACGGTATTGCAGGCAGTGCACTGATACAGTTTGTACACAACTCTAATGTATTAGACAGTGGGAGAATTCCTCTTGGAGAGTTCTAACTTCTCCCTACAGTGAAGAATGAATTGGAAAATCCTTATATTCTCCTGTTCCTTTTCAACGATTTAGGAAGAGTGAATTCGGAATAATACTGGAAATATTTAAAACACGAGTCAACATATGTGGGTCAGACTTTCAAAACACGAGTGATGTCAGGAATGTGAGAAATTTTAAACAGTTTGATTCATCGTTAAGCTTTTAACAAATGGAATGTCAGCAACACTGGCATGGACAGTATTTTTTGTTTATCTCTACTTGCCCTTGAAAGGGCTGTCCTGCTGTGATGTTTCCTCGTTCAGTTCACAGCCAGTTACATTGTTGTGGGTCTGGAGTCATATGGAGACCAAACTGGGTGAGGGTAGGAGATTTTCTTCCCTGAAGGTAGTTAGTGAAGTAGATGTGGTTTTTAAACAATCGTTGATATTGTTATGGATGGTATGACTGAAACTGGGATTTGATTCCAGATTTTATGAACTGAATTTAAATTCCACACGCTGCCTTGGTGGGGTTTTAGCCTCTGTACCCAGAACATTAACCCCTTCACGTCGAGCCCAGTGACAGTATCACTACACCATCATCCCTGAATTTATTTGTTTGACGAATACAGCCGCCGCCACAGAGATCAGCTACTAAGAAGGTTGTCATCGTCATGGAAACAAGTGGCTGCAAACTTGGTTTGGTGAGGATTGGAGTGGCCAAGCTGTGGGGTTTTTGACACAATCCACCGTGGGAGAGCTGCATTGTTGATGATTTGGGTTTTGGATGAGACATTGAATGAGTATGTGATCTATTAATTCTCAGGGCCAGAAATTTCCAGTGCTACTGTTTGAAGGGTTGGGAATTAGACCGATGTCTTGGAGAACATCATTCTGTCAGGAGGCCCGAACACGGACACCCCGACCTATCAGGAGGCCCGAACACGGACGCCCCGGCCTGTCAGGAGGCCCGAACACGGACACCCCGGCCTATCAGGAGGCCCGAACACGGACGCCCCGGCCTGTCAGGAGGCCCGAACACGGACACCCCGGCCTGTCAGGAGGCCCAAACACGGACACCCCGGCCTGTCAGGAGGCCCAAACACGGATACCCCGGCCTGTCAGGAGGCCCAAACACGGACACTCCGGCCTGTCAGGAGGCCCGAACATGGATGCCCCGGCCTGTCAGGAGGCCCAAACTCAGACACCCCAGCCTGTCAGGAGGCCCAAACATTTTGGTTGGCATGGACCAGTTTGGGCTGAAGGGCCTGTCTCTGTGTTGTAGGACTGTACGATTCTAAATTTAAAAAGTGTGTTGCTCGAAATGCACAGCTGGTCAGGCAGTATCTGAGCAGCAGGAGAGACGACGTTTCGGGCATAAGCTCTTCGTCAGGAATGTGGTGGAGGGTGGTTTTCTGACTCAACGTTCAGAACCAGTCTGTGACTGTCAAACCCTCCAGTGCCTAGTAAAACTGATAAAGATTCGAGCTCAATGTCAAACCTTTGTCTCTGGTCTAAAACTGTCGTTTGTAAACTTCACTGTTGGCTGTTATATTTCTGCATTAGGAACTAAGTAACAATTTGGAACATTGACCATTCATTCCGCAAATTCACTTCACCATTTAACAAGAACATGATTGACTCGTTCTTGATCTTACATCCACATTGTTGCCTTCTCCTGATGATGTTTCATTCCTCTGACTGGGGTGGGAGAGCTCGATCCTAGTTCTGGGGCCATTGGCACGAGGAAAGGGAGAAGTGGGAGGGCATGGGCGCTCTATACCGAAAGCGGGGTAGCTTTCACCAGAACCATCTGACAAACTGCAAAACTTGAGAGGCACACAGGGGTTTATCTCACACAGATCAGTTGTGAAAAGATGTGATAAGTCAAAGAGCCAGAGTAAGCGAGAAAGAAAATAATATGTGAATCAAAGGTTCGAGGAAGAGACAGAGATAGACAGAGGAAATTAAATTTAGATGTTTTGACATTAAAAAAACAAAAGTAAAAGTGCTGTATCTGAGTGCGTGTGGTATTCATAACAGATAAAATAAATCGATAGCATACCGTTTCAACAAGAATGGCTGCTCTTTAGTGACAGGGATAGGAGAATATTTTTACCTCAGGCAGTTGTGTGACTTTAGATCACTGCCTGAGAAGGTGGTGGAGATAGGGCCATTGGGTACGTTGAAGGCAGAGATGGATAGATTCATGTTAGGTAGGGGAACCCTTGGTTGCGTTGGCGTTAGATAGGAATATGAAGTTCACAGCACAACTAGATCAGCTTTGATTTTATTGAATGACTGAGAAGGCTCAGGGAGCCAAATGATCCACTTCAGCTCCTAGTCTGCACATTCCTGCTGCACCTTTAAGGTACCTTCGAGAATTCAGAAAGCTTTTGCAATTATCTGAAGGACAGTTTTAGATGCCTTCTATTGACCTGGGAGTTGGGGAATGTGGGAGTATTGAGAGATCTTTCTTCTCAGCTAATTGTAGTTATTCCTTAATTTAGCAATTACCTAAGGGATATACATATAATTTCTTATTTCTTAATAGTTATTTCTTCTAGTTAATTCTAATTTAGCAATTAACTAAGGGTTATACATTCAATAAAGACCATGAGACACAGGAGCAGACATTACGCCATTCAGCCCATCGAGCCTGTTCCGCCATTCAATCATGGCTGATACGTTTCTCAACTCCATTCTCACAATTTCTTGCCGTGACCCTTGGTGTCCTT
>NW_025213809.1:7329-9108 GCF_004010195.1 Chiloscyllium plagiosum | reverse complement strand
CTCGTTCTTGATCTTACATCCACATTGTTGCCTTCTCTTGATGATGTTTCATTCCTATGAATGGGGTGGGAGAGCTCGATCCTCGTTCTGGGGCCATTGGCACCAGGAAAGGGAGAAGTGGGAGGGCCTGGGCGCTCTATACCGAAAGGGGGGTAGCTTTCACCAGAACCATCTTACAAACTGCAAAACTTGAGAGGCACACAGGGGTTTCTCTCACACAGATCAGTTGTGAAAAGATGTGATAAGTCAAAGAGCCAGAGTAAGCGAGAAAGAAAATAATATGTGAATCAAAGGTTCGAGGAAGAGACAGAGAGATAGACAGAGGAAATTAAATTTAGATGTTTTGACATTAAAAAAAACAAAAGTAAAGGTGCTGTATCTGAGTGCGTGTGGTATTCATAACAGAAAAAATAAATTGATAGCATACCAGAAATTTCAACAAGAATGGCCGCTCTTTAGTGACAGGGATAGGAGAATATTTTTCCCTCAGGCAGTTGTGTGACTTTGGATCACTGCCTGAGAAGGTGGTGGAGATAGGGTCATTGGGTACGTTGAAGGCAGAGATGGATAGATTCATGTTAGGTAGGGGAACCCTTGGTTGCGTTGGCGTTAGATAGGAATATCAAATTCATAGCACAACTAGATCAGCTTTGATTTTATTGAATGACTGAGAAGGCTGAGGGAGCCAAATGATCCACTTCAGCTCCTAGTCTGCACATGCCTGCTGCACCTTTAAGGTACCTTAGAGAATTCAGAAAACTTTTGCAATTATCTGAAGGACAGTTTTAGATGCCTTCTCTTGACCTGGGAGTTGGGGAATGTGGGAGTATTGAGAGATCTTTCTTTTAAGCTAATTGTAGTTATTCCTTAATTTAGCAATTAACTAAGGGATATACATATTATTTCTTATTTCTTAATAATTATTTCTTGTAGTTAATTCTAATTTAGCAATTAACTAAGGGTTATACATTCAATAAAGACCATGGGACACAGGAGCAGACATTACACCATTGAGCCCATCGAGCCTGTTCCGCCATTCAATCATGGCTGATACGTTTCTCAACTCCATTCTCACAATTTCTTGCCGTGACCCTTGGTGTCCTTGACAGTCTCCTTGTCCTCAGAGTGAACCACCCTCACAGTGACGCGTCACCCTGTGTGGGATGTAAAGCTTGTTTCATGCTTTATACAAATCTCTCCTCCTGACTGTTAGTCACAGGATGACATGGAGCCCATCTCTCGTGTCTTACTCCGTGAATTTCCAGGTTCTCCTCGAACACTTGCAGGACAAACTACGGACCACTGTCACTCCCAACTTATTTAGAGCTCCTGAACCTGGCAAATATTTCATCCAATCGGTCTACCCTAGCTTATTTTGATACTGACTTCAAACCTGCTCCCTCTGGCCATTAGGAGTGGACATCCATTAGTGGGTGGCACGGTGGCACAGTGGTTAGCACTGCTGCCTCACAGCGCCAGAGACCCGGGTTCAATTCCCGCCTCAGGCGACTGACTGTGTGGAGTTTGCACGTTCTCCCCGTGTCTGCGTGGGTTTCCTCCGGGTGCTCCGGTTTCCTCCCACCATCCAAAGATGTGCAGGGTCAGGTGAATTGGCCATACTAATTGCCCGTAGTGTTAGGTAAGGGATAGATGTGTGGGTGGGTTTCGCTTCGGCGGGTCGGTGTGGACTTGTTGGGCCGGAGGGCCTGTTTCCACACTGTAATCTAATCTAATCTAATCTAATCTAATCTAATCTAATCCATGATCACTAGTAACATC
>NW_025213809.1:0-6362 GCF_004010195.1 Chiloscyllium plagiosum | reverse complement strand
TCAGTTGGAGCACATTCTTGTCTTGGGGCCTTCCTGATAGTTTCCACCTTCTTGGGTCCCTTGTGTATTTCCATGGATTATATGGCACAGACACTCTATGGAGTCTTTTCAAAACTCCCATTTCTCCCTTTTTACTTGTCGGCTGTGGTCCCAGAACATTTTGAAGGTTTCTTTAACGTTCTTCAAATGTTCCTCTTTGGCGGATCCAGTGAACGGAATGTCATCCAGGCAACAGCAGACACCAGACAATCTACTCAGAATTTAATCCACTACCCTCTGTGAGTGCAGAAGTCCCCTGGTGTCCCATTCACTCACCAGGATTCAATGTTGGAAGCTAATGAGGATGCTGACTCCTTAGATGAATGCAGTCAGATCCAAGCCGTCTGTCACCACGAGCAGCTTGACTACACAAGATGGGGAGGAAGAAGGAAAGAAGACCAACAGTGATCGGGGATTCTTTAGTTGGGAAAGCAGGCGGGTGTTTCTGCAGCCGAAGACGTTACTCCAGGATGCTGTGTTGCCTCCCTGGTGCCAGGGTCAGGGATGTCACTGAATGGCTGCGGGACATCCTGAAAGGGAAGGGTGATGAGCTAAAGTTCATTGGTAGCAACATGTACAATGGTATGGCCAGAGTGAGGAATGAGGCCTTGTATCAAGAATTCAGGGAGCTGGGTGGTCGATTAAAAGCAGGACCTCAACAGTTGTTATCTTTGGACTATTCCCAGTGCCACGTTCTTGCAAGTTTCGAAACTGGAAAATAGGGTAGAAAGATGTGAGGATCAAGAGTTGGTGCAAGAGGGAGGGTTTTAGATTCCTGGATTACTGGGGTTGTTTCTGGGGAGGTGTGACATGGGCAAACAGTACAGTCTGCACCTGAACCACATTGGGACCAACATCCTGGCAGGGAGGTTTGCTGGTGCTGTTGGGAGGAGTTTAAACTAGTCTGACAGAGGGAGGGGACCACAGAATATTGATGCAACAGAGACACATCATGCGACAGGAACAGAAGCAAATCACTGAGTTCAGCCATATTGAGTGTCAAAAGACAAAGGCAAGAATGAACGGTCTTTAATGCTCGGAATGTAACAGATAAGACTGATGGGTTAATGGCATTGATTGACACACAGAAGCATGATATTGTTACCATCACAGAAACAAGATTGAGAGAAGGGCTGGACTGGCAACTAAACGTTCCAGGGTTACAGGATCTTTTTGTGAGACAGAAGAGGCCATCAATAGTCTTGCACTATTAATTAAGGAGTCAATTCTTGCATTAGGGAGAGATGACACCTCGGCAGGATCCTCAAACGAGGCTTTGTGGATAGAATGTAGGAATGTTAAGGAGATAGCTACTTTACTGAAAGTGTATTACATCTGAAAGAAGTGAACTGTGAGCGTACTGCAGCTACCTCCCATCTTTGAAGATTCCCTCATTGGCCAATGATTTCCCAATTCAGTCGGAGGAAAATTGGCTGGAATGTTGTTAAGGTGTCCAGGGTCTTGTCTGTTGCTTGGAGACCTGGCGACAGACCCAATCCTCCTCTTCCAGAGGGGGCCACCACAATCATATTCCCATCAGAAAGAGGCATGGCTACTGACAAGAGCTGCCCTGAAAAGAAGATTCCATTAGTGAAATTTTCATCGAGTGAGAGGTATCAGCCAATCAACATCAGGCTGAGGAGACAGTGTTCACTCAGGGCAGTCGTAGAGGAAGAAGGAGAAAGATAACAGACCTTCTAGAGGTGTCTAAAGTCATGAGAGCAAGGACAGGGTGCATGCACTCCGTCTTTTTCCCAGGTTTGGGGAATGGAGGACGAGAGGGCATCATTTTAAGGGGAAAGAATAACCGGGAACCTGAGGGGCAACATTTATTACACAGAGGGTGGTACACATATGGAATGAGCTGCCAGTGGAATTGGTTGAGGGGTGTACCTTAACAACATTTAAAAGTCATTTGGACAAATACATGGATAGGAAAGTGTTAGAAGGATATGGGCCAAGTGCAGGGAAATGGGGTTCGCGTGAATGGGCATTTTGGTCGGCATGAACAAGTTAGGGCCGAAGGGCCTGTCTCTGTGCGGTCGGTCTCTCAGGCTCTCTGATTCTTTGAGTGTTGGTGACAATCATGGACATGGACTACTCAGAGCCAGCTTCCTGGCTCACTGATTAACACTCTGCCACCACTTCTCTTTCCCTGCCACCAAAGACTCTGGCTTGTAGGTGAAGACGTCTCTCAGGCTCTCTGATTCTTTGAGTGTTGGTGACAATCATGGACATGGACTACTCAGAGCCAGCTTCCTGACTCACTGATTAACACTCTGCCACCACTTCTCTTTCCCTGCCACCTTCACCAGGCCTCTTGCTTTCAGGTTTAAACTCTTTTTCCATCTCGAAATGCCCGTCCTCCCCCATTTCCTTTGTTAATATTGATGTGCAAGTGGAAGCCTGCAATTTCTTTTTTTTGTCAACTGCCAGTCTTTTCCTCACAGTCCCATATAGTTTCTCTCATTTGTTTTGTGACTTCCCTTCTGAAAAATCTCAGCAATATTTACTGTTGACACATGCTATAATGACTCTTTCTCTCCTTTTCCTGAATTTCTGTGGTCTCCATTATCCTGGGAAGATTTTTGTCCTCCCTTGACCTTTTGAGGAAGTGGACCTTGACTGTTCCCTCTTTTAGAATAGCCAATTGCTCAGCTCTTGGTTTTCCCAGCGGCCTTTGGCTCCTCTCTGTCGAGCTAAACCCGTTTTTGTTCCAGTATAAACCTCTCTTTACTAGTTGTTCACAGAATCAGAGAAACGTTACTGACAGAAGGAGGCCAATCAGCCCACTGTGTCTGTACTGACTTGTTAAAGTACCATCATCACCTGCATTCTTCATTTTCCTCATACCTTTCAGCATTATTTCACACAAATTACCATCCAATGTCCCTCTTGAAAGCCTCATTTGGACCTATCTCCTTCACATTTCCAGGCAATGCATTCCATACCCTCAGCTGCTTTCCCCATGAAAAAGGTTTTCATCATTTCACCCCCACTTCCTTTACAGATCGCTTTAAGTCAATACCCTCTTTGGCTTGTTCCTTTAATGAGTGGGAGCAGAGTATGCCTGTCGACTCTATCCCTTCCAGGATGTTGAAAGCTTCTCTCAGATCTCCTCGCAGCCATCTCCTTTCCAAGGAAAAAGTACAAACTTCTTCAAATCGATCCTTGTAACAGAAGATCCTCATACCTAGCACTTGTAAACCCTCTCTACATTCTCTCCAATGTTTCGATAAATTGTTTGCAATAACATAATCCCGACAGTGTGGAAACACACTGACCCTCCGAGTGTAACCCACTCCATTCGCCTACCCTATATTTTCCCTGAACAATGCACCTAAGCTACACATTTCTGGATAATGTGGGCAATTTAGCATGGCCAATTCATTTGGACTGTGGAGTAAACTGGGGTACCCAGAGGAAATCTAACAAACACGGACATAATGTACAAACTCCACGCAGACAGTTGCCCGAGGCTGGATTTGAACCTGGTTCCCTGGCACTCTGAGGCAGCAAGGCAAACTATGAGATACTGAGCCAATGTGGCATCCAGAACTAGACGCAATACTCCAGCCGAAGTCAAATAAGCATCTTCTACAAGTTCAACATCATCTCTTTGGTCTTCTGCTCGACGACTTGTTAATAACCCCAGAAACTGTGAACGTTTCTTACTGACATCTCTACCTGCACTGATACAACAAGGTCCTGGAATCTCGTTAGAATTGTACACTTTAATTTATGTTGCTTATTAACATTCTTCTGATCAAACTGCATCTTTTAACACTTCGAAAAAACATCGCACAAGGGGAAAGAATAACAGGGAACCTGAGGGGCAGCATTTGTTCACAGAGGGTGGTACACATATGGAATGAGCTGCCAGTGGAATTGGTTGAGGGGTGTACATTAACAACATTTAAAAGTCATTTGGACAAATACATGGATCGGAAAGTGTTAGAAGGATTTTGGCCAAGTGCAGGGAAATGGGGTTCGCGTGAATGGACATTTTGGTCGGCATGAACCAGTTAGAGCCGAAGGGCCTGTCTCTGTGCGGTCGGTCTCTCAAGCTCTCTGATTCTTTGGGTGTTGGTGACAATCATGGACACGGACTACTCAGACCCAGCTTCCTGGCTCACTGCTTATCACTCTGCCACCACTTCTCTTTCCCTGCCACCAAAGACTCTGGCTTGTAGGTGAAGACAGAGGCAGAATATTAATTTAACGCCTTGTGGGCGGCACGGTGGCACAGTGGTTAGCACTGCTGCCTCACAGTGTCAGAAACCCGGGTTCAATACCCACCTCAGGCGACTGACTGTGTGGAGTTTGCACATTCTCCCCGTATCTGCGTGGGTTTCCTCCGGGTGCTCCGGTTTCCTCCCACAGTCCAAAGATGTGCAGGTCAGGTGAATTGGCCATGCTAAATTACCTGTAGTGTAAGGTAAGGGGTAAATGTAGGGGTATGGGTGGGTTGCGCTTCGGCGGGTCGGTGTGGACTTGTTGCGCCGAAGGGCCGGTTTCCACATTGTAAGTAACCTAATCTAAACCTTCACCAGGCCTCATGCTTTCAGGTTTAAACCCCCTTTTCCATCTCGAAATGCCCGTCCTCCCCCATTTCCTTTGTTAATATTGATGTGCAAGTGGAAACCTGCAATTTTTTTTTGTCAACTGCCAGTCTTTTCCTCACAGTCCCATGTCGTTTCTCTCATTTGTTTTGTGGCTTTCCTTCTGAAAAATCTCAGCAATATTTACTGTTGACACATGCTATAATGACTCTCTCTCCTTTTCCTGAATTTCTGTGGTCTCCATTATCCTGGGAAGATTTTTGTCCTCCCTTGACCTTTTGAGGAAGTGGACCTTGACTGTTCCCTCTTTTAGAATAGCCAATTGCTCAGCTCCTGGTTTTCCCAGCAGCCTTTGGTTCCTCTCTGTCGAGCTAAACCCGTTCTTGTTCCTGTATAAACCTCTCTTTACTAGTTGTTCACAGAATCAGAGAAACGTTACTGACAGAAGGAGGCCAATCAGCCCACTGTGTCTGTACTGACTTGTTAAAGGACCATCATTACCTGCATTCTTCATTTTCCTCATACCTTTCAGCATTATTTCACACAAATCACCATCCAATGTCCCTCTTGAAAGCCTCATTTGGACCTATCTCCTCCACATTTCCAGGCAATGCATTCCATACCCTCAGCTGCTTGCCCCATGAAAAAGGTTTTCATCATTTCACCCCCACTTCCTTTACAGATCGCTTTCAGTCTATACCCTCTTTGGCTTGTTCCTTTAATGAGTGGGAGCAGAGTATGCCTGTCGACTCTATCCCTTCCAGGATGTTGAAAGCCTCTCTCAGATCTCCTCGCAGCAATCTCCTTTCCAAGGAAAAAGTACAAACTTCTTCAAATCGATCCTTGTAACTGAAGATCCTCATACCTAGCACTTGTAAACCCTTTCTACATTCTCTCCAATGTTTAGATAAAGTGTTTGCAAAAACATAATCCCGACAGTGTGGAAACATACTGACCCTCCGAGAGTAACCCAACCAGATCCATTCGCCTACCCTATATTTTCCCTGAACAATGCACCTAAGCTACACATTTCTGGATACTGTGGGCAATTTAGCATGGCCAATTGATTTAACCAGTATATCCTTGGACTGTGGAGTAAACTGGGGTACCCAGAGGAAATCTAACAAACACGGACATATGTACAAACTCCACGCAGACAGTTGCCCGAGGCTGGATTTGAACCTGGGTCCCTGGCACTCTGAGGCAGCAAGGCAAACCACTGAGCTACTGAGCCAATGTGGCATCCAGAACTAGACGCAATACTCCAGCCGAAGTCAAATAAGCAACTTCTCCAAGTTCAACATCATCTCTTTGATCTTTTGCTCGATGACTTGTTAATCACCCCAGAAACTGTGAGCTTTTCTTCCTGACATCTCTACCTGCACTGATACAACAAGGTCCTGGAATCTCGTTAGAATTGTACACTTTAATTTATGTTGCTTATGAACATTCTTCTGATCAAACTGCATCTTTTAACACTTCGAAAGAACATCGCACATACAACAGCACAGCACAGTCCAGGGCCTTTGGCCCTTGATGTTGGGCTGACCTTTTATCCTACTCTCAGATCAGATTCACCGACATACCCTTCATTGTCATATCTTCCAAGTGCCTATCCAATAGTCGCTTAAATGTCCCTAATGTAAATGACTCTACTACCACTGCTGGCAGTGCATTCCTTGTGCCCACTACTCTGTGTAAAGAAGCTATTTCTGTCCAGAACTGAATAAAATATTCCAAGTGTCATCTAACCAGGGCTCT